>NC_059385.1:31796666-32097500 GCF_019703515.2 Myxocyprinus asiaticus
CGTGAGTTGAATATAGTCTGACACACTCTGAGTTCTGCAGCAAGTTATTTATCTTTTTCTTTCTTTTTTTATTGTTCCAGCTCTACTGAAACATGGAAAAGTGAATTATGATTTATACTGTCAAATACTGACAGAAATTTTATTTTTGGGTGAACTACCCCTTTAATCATTTATCCTTCCAGTTCTTTATTAGACACTGATTCTCTCTCATTCAAGCTACAACTATATAGAGTATATCTAGCTTTACCAAACCCCCATCCAAACCATTGGAGCCCAGAGGATATAATGATGGCTTGGATGGAGAAGACAGGAAGTGATAATGGTGTACACGCTCCAGTGATGGAGGAGGGCAGTGTGTCCTGTGAATGAAACAGACCCTTCATCCTCCTCCTCCTCTTCTCAGATTGCTTCCTTTGTTGGTGCGTTCCGATAAGGGTTCTTTTTGAATGTGGTGTGATATTTCTGTGTGAATTAATTTCCATTCAGCTGTCCAGAGGGAATGCCTGGTGCCTGTACAACGAAAGCTTGGGGGGTAGTTTGTGCAATTGGCCAGGTTGTGCAGCAGACTGGGCGACAAAGTGTTGGAAACACTTTTGGTGCTTTTGTCTGGTGGGATGGGCCATCGGGAAAAAAAATGGCACAATGAGAAGTCGGAGCAGTGGGTGTGTGTGCAACGCTGTTCCTATTCAAATGTTTTGTGCAAGCAATTATAAAATGTATGTAAACATGACAGTCACCTGAGATACAGAAGAAAGGGGCTGTCTGCCTGCTCTTTAGGGAGCTTTGCTGAATATGTTCAGTTTGTCACATAAATAAGGGCGGTTTATTAGAGTAAAAAAAAAAAAAAAAAAATAGATAAATACAGAGGATGTTGGTTAAGAGCAGTGGTTTTCAACTGGTGGTCATGATCTAAAAATTGGTCACAGGTCTGTTCTGATAAGGTTTTAGACAGCAGGGAATAAACAATGCTACATTCACATAATAATATAATGCAAACCATATAATTGTGGATAGTTAGAATATCAAAATAAAATACTTTTCAACTTTTAAAAGGAATGAGAAAATGCTTTCCATAAATGAAACTGTATTTTGGTGCAAATGCATCTGTCACTTCATTTTGCTAATTATAAAACAATATGTTTGTTTCATGTGTTGGGCTGGTCAAAATCTGCTGTTGTGTATGCCTTTATAAAATTGTAAATTTTTCTATCCAGCCTACTCAGTTTTGTTACTGTTAGGTTACAATTAGATTTCCAAAAATAAATCAGTAAATACATAAATAAATCAATAAAATTCTCAGCCTGATCTCATGTAAATTATGTGACTGTGGTTTAGCTGGTTTATTACACGGATTGCGGCAGTTCCGAGGTGAAGTGTCCACTGAGTGGCGCTAAAAGCGAGTTAAATGTTAAATATCTCAATTTGTGTTTTGTTGAGATGAGGCTTGCTATTATGTTTCTTAAGAATCAGAATTTTTTTCATGGCAGACAGTAAACCGACAAAATAAATAAATAAATACATTTTTAAAAATCCATTCATTACATTGAAGGAGGGACCCGAGCACTATCTAGAGACCAGAATATCACTGAGACTTTGTGGTGGGCCTTTATGACTTGGGCTAGTAAGTAACCACTTAGCAATTACCCAGAGCACCCTAACATTGTGGTAACAGCTTTTGCATGGCCAAGAACCACTCGCATTTTCTTCAGAAAATTTACAAATCTTGTTTGATTTATAGTGTGCAAATGCATGCAGTCACACTGCAGGAGGGCTGTCATAATTTGATATATTTTTCTAAATTTGCACTTTTAGTTGGCTGGTGATGGCAGTCCTCTCGTGAATGGTCTCTGGTTGAGCATGCTTTCATGTGTCTTTATGAATGTAGGTCACATTTCATTTGTCTAATCTCTCTGTGCCACCATTTCACTGTGATCTTCTAGATGTGTCACAACATAAAACACCAAACTGAACTCACACTAAAATCGGAAACAGTAGGTTGACTTTTCTTTAGCTAAAATCAGTCTGTGCTTACCAAAATGCGAAACACTGCCCCCTTTTATTTAAAGCGGTAAGTGTTGCTGGCCATATTAGCCCCATTTTCCGGGTGTAATGTCCATGGAGGGGCACTAAAAGCAAATTTTGAAGCTAGTTGTTTTCATCTGTACAGGCTGTAATACAGTGAGGGGGAATGCATATTTGTACTGTACTCCCTAACCCAAACACCAAACCTAAACCTAACCGTTAGTGGAGTAAAAATGTGAAGTTAGAGAGAAAAAAAAAATCAACCTCGTAGTCGTGCTCCTCACTGATTATGTAAATGCAATTACTTCCTGGTTTCAGGTGATCCTTGGGTACTGGAACTCTCAGAAACAACATACCTTGCCAATCATGTTAAAAACACATCAAGAATGCAATCAACCCTTTACTTAGCCTTGCCTAAAAATGGTTACTGACTAGTCCCACCTTAGCAGCATTTTTCATCCACCATATTCTCTCACAAGCTTTTGCACTTGTCTAATGTAAGTCACTGGAAGTCCAGTTTAACGTTTTCCGATATTTTGTCCGATATTCAAGCATTTTTCTTTAAAGTCGGCATGAAATGAAAATTCACCCTATCTATTTTCTAAATGCATGTTATTTATCTCATTGTGAACGATTCGTCCATGCATATGATTTTTCGTAATCTTTAATACAAATTTCATAGCACGATCTTCTGGTGAAACGACAGACTTCTCTCTGTCTGGTGACATATGCAGGACTTCTCCAATATTTAGTCCACTTAAACCCTGCCCCTTTCTTATAAATTCCACAACCTTGCGTAGAGTTGAACGAAGCATCAGTTGCATGTTGGTGAAGATGGCAAGGTGTATTTTCCTTCCAAACTATCGTTCCTTAACCCAGACTTCCTTGGTTACTGGTCAGCTGGCTTGAATTGACATTTTAAATGAGGAGGAATAACCAACACACTCTCACAGTGAAATCATCAGGATTACTGTTTCCAGATCAAAATCACTGAGGGTGCTTCTGAAAATAGTGGGGGTGCTCTGTATAAAGTGGAGATGTATCATAATTACCAAAAAAAAAAAAAAAATAATAGATTAAATCATGTTTAAATGCTACTTAACATAAAGAAAAGTTTATTGTACAAAACATTTATTGCTTCTGGGTTTTTTTTCCCCCATGATCAGTCGCTGAAAATGACAGCAAAATGCTGCACCTGCAGATTAGGACATACTGATTTGCAAAAATCATACACATTTATACATTTTGATGCAGTATTTTGTGTATTCACAAAATGCAAGGATTTTTGTGTGTTCACTGGTATTCAAGAAAATCTGCTTGCCAATTTACAGTATTAGTCTTACATATTCAATTGAGCAGGGGTGTGCAATTATTTTGGTACTGGGGCCACATCAGCCATTAAGTAGAATATGGAACAGAGAAGTTAAAAAGTTCTGCATAGTTTTATCTTTTAAGCCCAGACATGCACTCAATGAATGATGCACAATTTTCTGAAATGTATACTGATGGGCCATTCTATGATTGCTTGAAATTTTGCTACTATACTTTCTATCATGTGTTAGTAAAACTGAGTAAAGCTGAATTATTAATTGATTATTTTACCATACTTCAATGCAGTGGTTATTTAGTATTCCATTTAACACTCTATATCAGGAGTCTGGTTTAAAAGTAAAATAAAATATTCAGGAAAGAGATTCTAAAAGCTTATTTTAATGTTGGCCACAAAGTGGACCCATTTACTTGTTTTATTCTCAGAATATTATCAACCTGTTTACCTGCTCATGGGTCATGATGTGGGTCTTGTCAATGTTTGGCACCCCATTCAGCACACCACTGAATAAAACAGGCTGCATGACACTGATAAATAATTACTAACAGGGTAACATACACATACAGGTGTGAGGAACTTCAGCATTTTTCAAATAACACAAAGAATAAATATATTCCTCTCTCACTTGGTTTTACTCGCATGTCCCCTCCATGCACTATTGAGCGCTAAGTTGTTGTTTGTTTGTTTTTTGCGGAGAGAAAGCACGTGCACTCGCATGTATGGTTGCCAGATTGCATAAATTAAGTATGACATCAGGCGAAATATTTCCAATTTGTGCAAGTATAAATCTCTGATTGGGGTGTTGCATATATTATCTGGCAACCCTGAGCATATTAAAAGCTTGTGGATGCGCGATAGGTCCAAAAGCCAGATAAATGAAAGATCTAATAAAAAACGTTCATGATAAATCGACCCGCGGGTAGTAGTTTGCCCTGGTCTGCAATTGAGGGTGCTCTAAGTTTAGTTTGAGGGTGCCTAGCTCAAGCACCCCCGTAGAACCTGGACTGATAGTGGTCGATCTCTACTCAAAATTATTACTTGGTATTGTTTAACCAGAAATTTGATTAATGATACAAGGTCTGGTCCACACTGCAGCTTGCTCTAGCCAAGAACCGCCCACTTAGACAGGAAGAGACAGTCTGACTGACATGTAAATCAACCAGTTCATTTTGTTTTTTACATGTCATTTAAGTACAGTATTTCATGTAATATTATCTGCAATAGATTACACTACAATAAAAACATCTATTCAAATACTGGTGCGGCACTCTCTATCTAGCACTGAAAAATAGCAGAATATGTATGGTACTTTACAAGTTCCAAATATTACACATGACTGGAACACAAAGTGGAATATACAGTTATGGTTGTGTATATCTACTTTACTTGCAACTAAGTGCCTCATAAAATTTCTAAGCATTTCTATGATTTCATGCCACTGACAAACCTTGTTCAGTCATGACAACTTTCGAATACATTTAAGTTATAATAATGGATATGATAGGTTTGTAGGTTTGGTCTTGGCAGACTAGATCTTCTCCATACAATTAGACATACATCCAAACCCCTTGAAGCAGATCTAGACGTGGTGCTGGGGAGGAGGAATGTTTTAGAAAGAAAACTCTCATAGCACATTGCATTGAAACCGGCTTTGCTGTGAATAATAATTAAATGTAAGACAAATAAAGAGTATGCAAGATGATTGGCTCAGAAATTAGGCAACATTTCAAAGGACCTATCAGCTTTCACCATGAAGAGTTTTATGACCAATGGCCAAAGAAAGCATTTTAACCTGAATCTAGAGTCTCAAAGCAATGAAATACTGAAATATACTCTAAAAATCCTTTTTGTTTGTTTATTGGATGTCAAACAAAAAGTAAAAGCAAATGAGACATGAGGATACAGCATCTGCTCTCTTTATGTTCTCGTGTCAAACATGCTTGAACTGAGAGTGTTTGTCATTTGGACAAAAAGAAAAAGGCACATTTTGTATCATATAAACAGCAGTAAACTAATTGTCAAAGGTTTGTGGAGGTGTGTGTGTGTGTGTGTGTGTGTGTGTGTGTGTGTGTGTGTGTGTGCATGTGTTTGAGAGAACATAATACAGAAAAAGATGGACTGAAATTGAGGAGGGGGGATGGAATGACATTTTTTTGCCCACTGTGGAATTCAGTCAGGCTCCCTGGGTGGAAGCTTCCTGAAAGAGCTGGATGTCCAGTGATCTGCCTGCATTTTTATTCCTGTCAGCCGTCACTGCTGAAATGTCAGACTCGATTGAGCTACTGTGGAAATGTACCAAAGACATTTTGGAGAGCACCTCCTGCCAACAGCTTTGGGAGACAACTACTGGCTGGATTTTATTGAAATGTGGAGGCTGCTTTTCCCGCTGTGTTGCATAACAGTATCCCAACCTCTAATTGGTTGTTACAGATGTTACATTATACCAAATCAATAACCTTTCAAGAAACAGTACATGTGAAGATTCAAATTTTGTGATCATTATATCATTATTCAGTTTCGGACCTTACATAATATTATTTGCTGCAAAAGTTTGTGGAATTGTTGTTTGGTTTGACTTAAAATTAAAAGCGTAATGGTAGCACTTTAATGTTCCCTTTGTTAAGGGTTTATAAAGGGGTTCGTGAATGACTAATATGTAATTTGCAAATGCATTATAAATCCTTGATATGCAGTTATAACAACATGAATAAAAAGAGCAACTTTCATGCGTTACTTTCCAACAATAGTGAGCATTTTAACTTTTTTTAAAAAGAAAGAAAGAAAGAAAAAGAAAGGAAAGAAAAATAAAATCAGTATAAAAGTGTTCAAAGACCTATGGTGCTTATACCCCTAAATTTAGCAAATGAGTCAAATGGGGTACTTTTCTGATACTTTTATGGTGCTCTTTTATCATTTTGGAGTTTGAAAGCCTGTTGTGATTGTATGCTTTCGTTGTATGGAAAAGAACACTGTGAACATTCTGGTTTACATTTAATTTTGTGTTCTGTTGAAAAAAAAAAAAAAAATCATGAAGGTTTGGAACTACAAGAGGGAGAGTAAATAATGACAGAATTTTCTTTTTGGGGGTGAACCATTCCTTTAACCCCACAACGCCGTGGTTATCAAATGTGATACACAATGTTTGACGGCTCCTGTTTCACTCTCTGTTCAAGCTGTCAAGCCAAAAAAACTGATGACATGTAAGTTTCACATGTTTATGGCACCATCTAGTGGTTATTTGTAAAAAAAAAATGGTTTCAGTTATTATATCGATCTATTTAAAATGGCAGCAGACTTGCCTGAAAAATGACTCTTATATTGCGATAAATGACAGCTTCTTTTAATAAAGTAAAAGTAACATTAATAATTATATTGTTACTGATATTATAAAATGAGTATTTGCTGAAAATAAGCAACTTGTGCTTGGTTAAAATTTTGTATATTATTTTATTGAAAAAGCCAGTTGAAATGGCATGTATCAAATATGATACAACAGGCTTTTGAGGTATATCTCTCAATCACCATTACATACCTGTCACATCTAAATGTGTTTTTGTTCATGTTTTGTGTTAATGTCTTTTATTTTGAAAACTAGTTCCATGTCATGTTATTTCCTAAGTAAGGATTGAATAAGCCTCAATCTGCTTCATGCCATGTAACAGGGCATCCTCAGTCTGCTCCATGCCCTGTCACAGCCAAGCTTCAGTTTGCTCCATGCCATGTCACAACCATGCCTGAGTCTGCTCCATGCCATGTCACAGCCACGCCTCGGCCTGCTACATGCCATGTCACAGCCACGCCTGTGTCTGCTCCATGCCATGTCACAGCCACGCCTCGGCCTGCTACATGCCATGTCACAGCCACGCCTGTGTCTGTTCCAATCCATGTCGCAGCCACGCCTCAGCCTGCTCCATGCCATGTCACAGCCACGCCTGAGTCTGCTCCATGCCATGTCACAGCCAAGCTTCAGTCTGCTTCATGCCATGTCACAGCCAAGCTTCAGTCTGCTCCATGCCATGTCTCAGCCAAGCCCCAGACTGCTCCATGCCATGTCACAAGCAAGCCTTTGCTCCACGGGCCAGGCCCGCCTCTGCTCCACGAGCCAGCGCTAACAAACCAACGCCCACGCCTGCCACACCAACGAGCCAGCATTGCAAGCCTCGTCCATCCCAGAGCCAGCATTGCAAGCTTCAGCAGCCATGTTATGCCATGCTGCCATTCCTACCTCATCATGCCATGTTACCACGTCTGCCACATCAAGTGACCCTGCCTTGCTATGTTACCACGTCTGCCACATCAAGTAACCTTGCCTTGGTCCTCCGAGTCTCTTGGCTCCACCTTCCATGGCTTCGCCCATCGGGCCTCTCACAGCTCCACCGTCCATGGCTCCACCCCTCGAGCCTCTCATGGCTCCACCTTTCACTGTCTCCGCCCTGGTCTCATGCTCCACGCCCTGTTTTCACCAGGCCATGCCCCATGCCCTGTCTCGCCAGGCCACGCCTCAAGGACCCCCCCCCCCCCCAGCTCCCTATTGAACTCTATGTGTTTTTGTTTGAGTGAGCAGGCAAAACACATTTCTTTTATTTCTTATGGGATTCATATTCAACTGTAGATTATAACAGAATGGCACAATCATAAAACAAAACATGGCAACAAAGAAAAAAATGAAATGACCCCTGTTCAAAAGTCTGCATACCCTTAGTTCTTAATACTTTGTATATCCCCCTTTAGCATCAATGACAGCGTGCAGTCTTTTGTAATAGTTGTCTATGAGGCCCCAAATTCTTGCAGGTGGTATAGCTGCCCATTCGTCTTGGCAAAATGCCTCCAGGTCATGCAAGTCTTTGGTCGTCTTGCATGAACCGCTCGTTTGAGATCTCCCCAGAATGGCTCAATGATATTAAGGTCAGGAGACTGTGATGGCCACTCCAGAACCTTCACCTTTTTCTACTGTAACCACTGGAGGGTCAACTTGGCCTTGTGCTTAGGGTCATCGTCGCTGGAAAGTCCAAGAGCGTCCCATGCACAGCTTTCGTGCAGAAGAATGCAAATTGACTGCCAGTATTTTCTGATAACATGCTGCATTCATCTTGCCATCAATTTTCACAACATTCCCCATGCCTTTAGAGCTCACACACCCCCAAAACATCAGTGAGCCTTAGCTTGGTGTCAAGAGATCCCTGAATTTTCCACTTCTTAATAAGTGATTGAACAGTACTGACTGGCGTTTTCAAGGCTTTGGATATCTTTTTATATCCTTTTCCATCTTTATAAAGTTCCATTACCTTGTTATGCAGATCTTTTGACAGTTCTTTTCTGCTCCCCATGGCTCAGTATATAGCCTGCTCAGTGCATCCACGTGAGAGCTAACAAACTCATTGACTATTTATACACAGACACTAATTGCAATTTAAAAAGCCACAGGTGTGGGAAATTAACCTTTAATTGCCATTTAAACCTGTGTGTGTCACCTTGTGTGTCTGTAACAAGGCCAACCATTCAAGGGTATGTAAACTTTTGATCAGGGCCATTTGGGTGATTTCTGTTATCATTATGATTTAAAAAGGAGCTAAACAATTATGTGATAATAAATTGCTTCATATGATCGCTATCCTTAAATAAAAGACATGATCAGTCATATTTTCAAAATCAATGCCAAAATTTCACATTTTCTGCCATGGTATGCAAACTTTTAAGCACAACTGTACTTTTTATAAGATATATTTATAGTGTGAACTAATATTTCTGTGTATTTTCATATATGCAGAATTCTCTGTCGTTATAAAGATCTATTTTTTTTTACATTACAAGCTATGTTGACATCATCTTATCATAAGTTCCTGAGTACCATATGTTCCGAAAAATGTTTTTTATTCATATTTTATTTGATGTGCTGAATTGAACTGTGATACATTTCAGACTCTCAAATATTTGAAAAATCCCAAGGAGTCCTCTGATAATACCCCAATATTTACCATTGTAGCATGTATGGACTGAGAAAAACTTAAATAACAAATGTACTACACAAAAATGAATTGCTGGACCTCAGGAGGATAAAGACCTTTAAAGCCTAATGTATAAAATATGATACATAAAAAAATAAAAATTAAAAAACAATGTGCAATTAATTATTATTATTATAATAATTATTTTTTTTTTTTACAATTTATTTTTATAGTTTGTCTAGTGGTACTAAAAACAGTGTAATGTAAAAAAAATAAATAAATAAATAAATAAATAAATTGCACATTGTTTTTTTATTTTTATTTTTTTTATTTATCATATTTGATACATTAGGCTTTAAAGGTCTTTATCCTCCTGAGGCCCAGCAATTCATTTTCTTTCATTCAGCTTTCATGTGTCAGGCTTTACAGGGTTAATTTCGTGCACAGGATGGTGATTTTATAATGATTGACTACATTTTTCCTGTGCTGTCAGTATAAGAATTTAATAGGATATTTTTATGATCTCATTTGTAAGCCGTTAGAGCTGCTCTGTAATTTCCCGCACTGGTAAAGACTGCACTGCAGAAATGTGGCTCTGAAAGCGGTACAGTGTGTCAGACATTCAGGAAATGACAGCTTTATCGAGAAAGTCTTCTCACCCAGTCTGTGAGCCTGCTGGCAAAAACAGACCCACATCACATACACACACACATGAAAATGACACAGTCAGAACCGTTAACATTAGCTGCTGTGTGTGAAGCTGGATTAATTCAGCATTTCCTCTTTTCACACTGTGTGAGGTTGATATCATAGTGCAGTTATTTCACCATCTCAATGTTGTTGGCACAGAGAGTTTCAGCATTGTTGACACTTCAAAATTCAGACATGATGGCCAGGGCTGTCTACTACGGTGGCCCAGGCCCTTACAAAAAATCGACAGTTCTGGCAAACTTACTGGAAATTAATTTTTTTCGCATGCAAATATGGTCACAATTCGCCTCAAATGTTTGACAGAAGTTTGCAGCTCTTCACCGGTAGTGGTGAACTTGCAGCAAACCTTTAACGATAATGAAGAGTTTGCTGCAAAGCTCATTTGCATGTGAATATAATGAGTGGTGAATTTGCGGCAACTCTAGATTGTTTGTAAGAGCGTGTACAACACAACAACATTAGAAAAGCAAATAAAAGCTGAAAACACAAGGAAATTAAGCTCCAACACAACAAAACTATCAGAAATGGAAAGGCTTAATTTAGTTCTGTTGTGACTTAATATTGTTGTGCTGTGGATTTTTTGTTGTGGCTTAATTTTGTTGTGTTGTCGCTAAATATTATTGTGCTGTGGCTTTTTCGTAGTTGAGGCTTAATTTTTGTTATGTTGTAGCTTAATTTTATTCTGTGGTTTAATTTGCTTGTCTTGTGGTCTTGCCATTGTATTGTGGTTTAAAGGACTAGTCTCCCGAGAGGCCGTGGCAGATCTAGAGACACTAATTGATCTGTCTATATGGATAGATAACTGACTTAGGGAGAGAAGGAGGGAGCGTCAATCCACCACTTACCCATCATCTGAAGTTCGGGTTCCACTGAGTTCAGCACCCACTGATCTTCCCTCAAGTTTCTCTTTAGCTCTGGAGGAGCCCATGCAGTTGGGGCGTACCTGTCTCTCTCAGTCAGAACATGACTGAAGAATGAGGGACAGGTGCTGTCTCTATTGTGGGAAACCTGGAAACTTCAGATCTTCCTGCCCAGAGCTGATGGGAAAAGACAAGGCCTGTCCAGGGAAGGGAGGACTGTGACGGGTCAAGCAACAACTCCCAAATCTGGGGCAAATGGAATCATCCTCAACATATCACTTTCTTGGGGAACAGGTGAACAACCTTTGAAGGCTTTCGTGGACTCCGTGGCTGCTGGAAACTTCTTGGACGCCAACCTATCCTCCCAACTCAAGATCCCTTTTGCCACCATTGACCCTCCTGTGAATGTCACTGCTCTTGATGGATATCCCCTTGGTTCGGGTAAGATCCATTATCTCACTGCTCCGCTACGTCTGTGTGTGGGGGAACACCAGGAGACGCTTCAGTTTCATGTTATTCCCTCTCCAGAATTCCCCGTGATCCTAGGATATCCCTGGTTGAATCGTCATAATCCACATATTAACTGGACCTTTGGTTCAATAATTGAATGGGGAACCTTGTGTCATGCTACCTGTCTTTTTCTACTAGACCTTCTCCCTCTCTCGAGTCCCAAGTCTCCCCTGAATTATCCTGAGTCCCTGAAGAATACATGGATCTAAAGGAGGTATTTAGTAAGGCACAAGCTGCTCTTCTTCCTCCTCATCGATCCTATGATTGTGGCATTGAATTGTTGCCTGGAACTTGCCCGCCTCATGGTCGGATTTATTCTCTCTGTGCCCCTGAAAGAGTTGCCATGGAGAATTATATGAGCCTCTGGGTTCATACTCCCTTCCTCCTCACCTGCTGGAGCAGGCTTCTTTTTATCGAGAAGGATGGCTCCATCCTTGCATAGACTATCGTGGACTGAATATGATTACTGTTAGGAACTGATACCCACTTCCCCTAATGACTTCTGCCTTTGAGTTACTTCAGGGAGCGACAATTTTCACCAAGTTAGACCTGCGAAATGCCTACAACCTTGTACCTATTTGTGAAGGTGATGAATGGAAAACCGCATTTAACACCCCTTGTGGTCATTATGAATATTTGGTTATGTCTTTTGGATTAGTTAGTGCCCCCGCTATGAGCTTGAAAAGCTTTCATTAATGATGTCCTCAGAGATATGCTTAATCATTTTGTTTTTGTTTACTTAGATGATATACTTATCTACTCCAAGAGCCTCAACGAACATGTGCAACATGTCAGACAAGTCTTACATCACCTCCTGAAGATCCACCTGTTTGTTAAGTTGGAGAAGTGCGAGTTACACCTGCCCACAGTCTCATTCCTTTGGTTTATAGTCTCGAATGGTCACATTTAGATGGACCCTTGCAAGACTCAGGCAGTTACTGACTGGCCACGCCCCACCATAGTTAAGGAGCTTCAATGCTTTTTGGGGTTTGGAAATTTCTATAGACATTTTATTAGGAATTTCAGCTCCATAACTGCACCTCTCACTGCTCTTATTAAAGGTCTCCCTAGGGAGTTATCTTGGACTCCAGAGGCAGACAAGGCATTCAAGGAATTGAAGAAGTGTTTTGTCACAGCTCCAATACTTACCCTGCCTGAACTAGGCCTCCCTTTTATCATTGAAGTTGATGCCTCTAACGTGGGGGTGGGGGCTATACTTTCCCAACAAGCAAGCACTGATGGGAAACTACACCCGTGTGCTTTTCTCTCGTGCCATCTCTCTCCCAGTGAACATAATTATGACACTGGCAACAGAGAACTGCTTGCAGTCAACGTAGAGGGGGCCAAACATCCTTTCCTGGTCTGGACTGACCATAAGAACCTGTTTTACATACTGGAGGCTAAACGACTCACACCGCGTCAAGCCAGGTGGGCACATTTTTTTTTTAATCGCTTTCACTTCACCTTGTCCTACCGCCCAGGCTCTAAGAATCAAAAACCAGATGCATTGTCCAGGCAGTTTGATACCCCAGAGCAAGATCAGAATACTGAGCCGATCCTCTCAAGCACCCGGATTGTGGCACCTATCCGGTGGGGAATAGAGACTATTGTCAGGAGGGCAAAAAGAACAGAGGCAGACCCAGGTAATGGCCCACCAGGCTGTATATTCATTCCCAAATCAGTTCGTTCTCAAGTACTACAGTGGGGGCACTCCTCGAGACTGACAAGTCACCATGGTAGTGGAAGGACACTGGAGTTTCTGAAGAGACAATTTTGGTGGCCCACCATGGATGAGGATGTCCATTCATTTGTAGCGGTCTGCCCCACTTGTGCTCAAAGCAAGACACCTAGGATGCATCCTGAAGGGTTGTTGCTCCCACTTCCCATTCCATCCCGACCTTGGTCTCACATCTTAGTTGATTTTATCACGGGACTTTCCCCATCTGAAGGTAACACCGTAATTTTTGTTATTGTTGACAGATTTTCTAAGGCTTGCCATTTCATACCTTTAACCAAGCTGCCCTCTGCCTAAGAAACAGCTAAGCTCCTGTTGCAATACGTTGTCCGACTACATGGCATCCCTCAGGACATTGTGTCAGACCATTTACCACAATTCATTTCTCGGTTCTGGAAGGCTTTCTGCAGACTCCTGGGTGCATTAGTTAGCCTCTCTTTGGGGTTTCACCCTCAGTCCAATGGGTAGACTGAGAGGCTGAATCAAGAGCTGAAGACCACCTTGAGATGCCTTGTTTCGTCCAATCCCACATTATGAAATAAAGAACTGTTTTGGGTGGAATACGCTTACAACACCTTAAAGAGCTCCTCAACAGGTATGTCACCATTTGAAGTTCAGTTTGGTTACAAACCTCCTCTGTTTCCAGAGCAAGAGTCTGTGGCGGGTGTACCTGCAGAAGAGTCTATGGTTCGTCGCTGCCATCACATATGGAGGAAAGCAAGGTCAGCCCTACTACGAGCCTCACGTAGTCAACAAAAACAGGCCAACCAATGATGCAGATGAGCTCCGCTGTTTCACCTGGGACAGAGGGTTTAGCTATCCACACGAGAACTTCCATTGCGGGTGGAATCCCACAAACTGGCCCCTCGCTACACTGGCCCTTTCAAAGTCCTGCAGAGAGTTAATCCAGTGGCATACAGGCTACAACTTCCTCCAACCATGAGGGTCCACCCAACCTTCCACATGTCACTACTCAAAGGGTTGTCACCAGCCCCCTGCTGCCAGCATCCAAACCCACCTCCGCTCCCCATATTGTTGGGGACCAACCTGTGTTTACTGTCCACTTCTGTTAGACTCTCGCCAGGTTCGTGGAGGGCTACAATACTTAGTGGATTGGGAAGGGTATAGACCGGAGGAACAGTCTTGGGTTCCAGCCCAGGACATCCTGGACCCTGAACTAATCCAGGAGTTTCACCATCGTCACCCTGACCATCCCAAGGGGAACGTCAAGAGACGTTCGTAGAAGGGGGAGTCCTGTGAGACTCCTGACAATTCCCTGGTTGGCCACTAGGGGGAGCAATGAACTTTTGAACTCTCTCCACTCAGTTTGATTAATGATCTAGTTCACCTGTGCCTAGTTTTGTTGTCTGTATTTAAACCCAGTCTTTTCAGTTGTATTTGCTCAGTCTTCTCTTGAAGTAAGTCAGCCTCAGTTTTTTTCCTGTATTTTGAGATTTTTGACTTCTGGAACATTGGATTTTTCCCTTATTTTTGTGCCTCTCCATGTGGTTTATACACCTTTGTTGGAGCTTGGAATTGCCTTTTTCCCCTAAGACTGATTTGTGCATTTTTTTGTATCTCCTGTTGGATTACCTTTTGTGTTCAGTAAAGACAGCCTTTTAAATTACACACTGCCTTGTGTCTGCATTTGGGTCCAAGAACAAAAGTGTCTCCAGTAACTCAGGGGATAAGACTGCAATCCTTTCATGTTAGAGACCTGGGTTCAAGCCCTGACTGGGGCACCCATTATAACATCCATACAATGCAAGTGAATGGTGATCAGCACTTTAAAGCTACAAAAACATAGTGAAAGAAATCATAGTAAAAGAAATCCATTGGACTCCAGTAGTTAAATTAATGTCTTCTAAAAAAATATGATCACTTTGGGTGAGAAACAGATAAATAATTAAGTCCTTTTCACTATAGTTGTTTACTTCTGGTCACTCTCCAGTGCACGTCCATGAGGGGAATATGTTCATGCAGCCTCTCGCGTGACGTAAGCATGTTGTGTTCTGCAGAAGAACGAAAGTCATACACATCTGGAATGGCTTGAGAATGAGTAAATGATGAGGATTTTAATTTTTGGGTGAACGATCCCTTTAATTTTAGTGTGTTGTGGCTTAATTTTGTTGTACTGTGGTTTTCAGATTTTTTTTCCTTTTGTTGAGCTGTGCAACCTTAGGTTACGATAGTGTTGAATTCACAACTGTATTGCAAACAGGATGCATAATTATAATTTGAAGTGTAATAAATTGTATGAATTACCCATAAACATATCATCATATGAAAAACATGTAATTAAATATGTTTTTTTTTTTTCAAACTTGAATTGGATTAATGAAATTCCTTTATGTGCATTTCATGGAATTTCAATCCAGTACTGTGGCAAGCAGGGCGGGGCCGATCAGCGTCTGGGCAGAGCGAGGCCGGGAAGATAAGTGGGGAATGAGTTCCAGCTGTGTGCCACACCGGTCTTGCGTTCCAGTGAGGGGCAATGGGAGTATTTAAGGAGAGGAGACAGCAGCAGATGGGGAGAGAGAGACGCATGAGCGATGTCTTTGTGTGTGAAGTTGTCTTGAACGTGTCTGCTGAAAAACAGCACGTGCAGTGAATGTTTTGGCTGAAAAGCTTTATTGTGTGACACTGAGAATTGCAACAATAAATGTCTACGTGTTTTGTCAAGCCGGTCCCAGCTTCTTCTTTTCCTGAATTGTTACAAGTACATTCCTGATCCTGATTCAACATCCTGGGCGGTGTGGCCAATTCAATTCAAATTCCAATGAATTGAAATGTAACCAATTCAGAAATTAAAAATTTTGCTCAGCCCTGGTCAATGGTTTGATTCAAATTAGATTTAGATGTTAGTTTTGTGTGGGATCACTGTTTCTGATGTGATTGTGTGGGTGAACACTGATGTGTGCAGACCGGTGTGATATGTAGGTTGTTCCTGAGGAAAATAAGTCTGCATCGAAACTAAAGAAATGTGAGCTCTTTATAGTAATTTTGGAGTTGCAGTCAAATGTAAATCAAGTAGGGATGTGCGTGAAGCTGAATACCTTATTCGTAAAGGCAAGAAAAATAACTGCAAAACGAATAATGGATTCATCCAAATAATATAAAAAATATATTCGTATGACTGATTATCCAAGAAGCACAAGGATAAAGCGACATTTTAAATAAACATATTTACAACGAATTTATGAATCTATGCAGCCAGTATTTCTAAAGTGTAAACCTTGAATGAAAATGTGCATGGTGTGATTTCAAATTGGACGGCCGTGGTCTCGACTTCGTTTGCAGTCTCTGTTAAATGTACACGTCTGGAGCTTGTCAAGTGTAACATTAATTAAGATTAATTAACATCATATACACTTTCCACTTCTTGAAATATCTATGTTAATGTATCACACAATTCACACGTGATTCTCATGTATTTATTTATAGCCTAAACCTGAGCGCGATGTTAAATTCCTGACCTGAAGGGATGATTTCATGTCGGAGCTCGTCTATCCATCTCTTAAAGTTGACCACATTTATATCTACATCAGCGATTAAGGTAATTATCTGGTTAAGACTTTATTCTGAAAAAAAAGTTAAAATGCTCCATAAAGGTTTAAATGCTCCATAGACTATTCATCTATTTGGAATATTCCTACTTACGTAAAATGAAGAAACTGAAACATGCTCTGTATTTTTTTTTTCTTCTTCTTCTTTAAACTGCTAAATTTGAAAATGTTAAGTGTTCTTGATCTTGAACCAATTCTCCAAGGGTATGCAAACTTTTGAGCACAACTACATACCCTTGGAGAATTGGTAATATTTGTATCATTTTTAAAGAAAACATGAGTGAGCAGGCAAAACACATTTCTTTTATTTCTTATGGGATTCATATTCAACTGTAGGTTATAACAGAATGGCACAATCATAAAACAAAACATGGCAACAAAGAAAAAAACTAAATGACCCCTGTTCAAAAGTCTGCATACCCTTAGTTCTTAATACTGTGTATTGCCCCCTTTAGCATCAATGACAGCATGCAGTCTTTTGTAATAGTTGTCTATGAGGCCCCAAATTCTTGCAGGTGGTATAGCTGCCCATTCGTCTTGGCAAAATGCCTCCAGGTCATGCAAAGTCTTTGGTCGTCTTGCATGAACCGCACGTTTGAGATCTCCCGAGAGTGGCTCGATGATATTAAGGTCAAGAGACTTTGATGGCCACTCCAGAACCTTCACTTTTTCTGCTGTAACCACTGGAGGATCAACTTGGCCTTGTGCTTAGGGTCATTGTCGTGCTGGAAAGTCCAAGAGCGTCCCATGTGCAGCTTTCGTGCAGAAGAATGCAAATTGTCTGCCAGTATTTTCTGATAACATGCTGCATTCATCTTGCCATCAATTTTCACAAGATTCCCCATGCCTTTAGAGCTCACACACCCCCAAAACATCAGTGAGCCACCAGCATGCTTCACAGTGGGGATGGTATTCTTTTCATTATAAGCCTTCTTGACCCCTCTCCAAACATAGCGCTTATGGTTGTGACCATAAAGCCCTATTTTGGTTTCGTCACTCCAAATTACAATGTGCCAGAAGCTATGAGGCGTGTCAAGGTGTTGTCGGGCATATTGTAACTAGGCTTTTTTGTGGCATTGGTGCAGTAAAGGCTTCTTTCTGGCAACTCGATCATGCAGCTCATTTTTGTTCAAGTATCGTTGTATTGTGCTCCTTGAAACAACTGCACCGTCTTTTTCCAGACTAGCCTTTATTTCTCCTGAGGTTACCTGTGGGTTTTTCTTTGTATCCCAAACAATTCTTCTGGCAGTTTTGGCTGAAATCTTTCTTGGTCTATCTGACCTTGGCTTGGTATCAAGAGATCCCTGAATTTTTCTCTTCTTAATAAGTGATTGAACAGTACTGACTGGCATTTTCAAGGCTTTGGATATCTTTTTATATCCTTTTCCATCTTTATAAAGTTCCATTACCTTGTTACGCAGGTCTTTTGACAGTTCTTTTCTGCTCCCCATGGCTCAGTATCTAGTCTGCTCAGTGCATCTACGTGAGCACTAACAAACTCATTGACTATTTATACACAGACACTAATTGCAATTTAAAAAGCCACAGGTGTGGGAAATTAACCTTTAATTGCCATTTAAACCTGTGTGTGTCACCTTGTGTGTCTATAACAAGGCCAATCATTCAAGGGTATGTAAACTTTTGATCAGGGCCATTTGGGTGATTTCTGTTATCATTATGATTTAAAAAGGAGCCAAACAACTATGTGATAATAAATGGCTTCATATGATCACTATCCTTAAATAAAAGACAGTTTTTTTTGCATGATCAGTCATATTTTCAAAATCAATGCCAAAATTTCACAATTTCAGTCAGGGTGTGCAAACTTTTGAGCACAACTGTATATATATATATATATATATATATATATATATATATATATATATATATATATATATATATATATATATTAGGGCTGTGAATCAATGAAAACATTTTAAGTAACAATAAAATTGTGATACATCATATATTACAACAAGCATTAAATACATCATCATACATATATTTACTTTATACTTTGTCTCAAAGAACTTGCAAGAAATTGGTTAGTCATCATTTATTTTAATTATTAAAATATGTACACATTAAAATAAAAAAAATAAAAAATATGTATATTTTTGGCCCCTCTTTATATTAGGTGTCTTTAATTACTATGCACTAACATTAAAATACATACAATACAATTTACTTCTCGTTTAAATACATGTTTTTTTTTTTTGTTTTTTTTTTAAGCAAGATTCTCACAAGGTTCTATTTTGATACTACTGAGATTGAGGTATGTGTAGGTTTAGGATTAGGGGTAGGGGTTAGGAGTTAGGGTAAGGGTTGGGGTAGGGTTAGGTTTAGGGTTAGAGGTAAGGTTAACAGTGTAAAAACAGTTGTAAATAAATGCAAGTACTTTAAGTACAATACAACTTCACGTACAGTATGTACATAATAAGCACATTGTATCAAATGCTTAAGTACACAGTAGTTAAAGACACTTAACATAAAGTGGGTCCTTTTTTTGTGGATAGAGTTGATTAGACATATTTTTACAGGTATTTATCTTAGATACAAGTATATGTATACATGCCATAAAATCAGTGGACATGTTTACAATTGTAATTACAATTTGGTCAAAATCTTTTTTTATAGGATCAAATAGGCAGATTCAATTCATATCAAACTTTATTGGCAAAAGCAACAAAAGTGTACATTGCCAATGCATTTATTAGACACTATACATACAGATATAAAACAAATTGAATGCTGAAGTTTAATTTGCTGAAGTTTAAAATTTCAAAACTATTATTTTCTCTGGCTGCAGCTTGCTAAATGGCTACGTCCTTCTCTGTTTCTATCGCGCACACGTTGAGTCTCACTCGGGCGGTTTCACTTTTGAAACGGGTTCAGATGAAAGTCAGTGAGCATTTTCTAGTTTCCTGAAAAAAAAAAAAAAGCTTTCCATTAGAAAAACCATCCTACTGTTTTTGAAATATTACGATTTTTTTCTTTTATGAAACGACCAGGTCAACTTACATAACTCTTAATTTGCATTCCATTCAAGTTGGATATGGGATGTTCTGTTGGCTGCGGCTTGCAAGATGACGGATGAAGAAAATGGCAATGATAGCATTTGTTTTGCAGATGTGCGATTATTAACAGAGAAGATCATTTACCATGTTCTGCAAACATTTGCTGAACAAGTTTTTATCATATAATGTAAGAAATCTGACTTTTCTTAAAAGTGAAAAGTTATTACTATGTACATCCAAAGTCATTTTTAAAGTCCCCCTTAAGTGCCTTGAACAACATAGTTTGACCTATTGACGTATTTCCTACTGAAAAATTTAATTTGGGTGGAACTTGTTGGACAGCCTGTGCCTTTTTTTAAAACAGCCAATAGGCTTTAGTTTACATCGCAGACCCGGCAAAGCAACACACAAACACCTGATGCTTTTCATGCCAGAGAGAAATCCGGGGAAGTGATCTACCAAAATCTTACTGCTTTTCCACTGACTGAAAGATGATCTAACTGACCTGTTTCTAAATAACCAGTCCACAAACAAACAGAGTGCATCGCTGTCTTTGCTTGCGACAGGGCTCGAGCTGTTGTGCATGTCAATGCAGATAAAAGAGAAACAAGCAAGTAAAACATCACAATATATCCATGTTTTGAATCACAATACACTAAACATAAAGAATAAAGAACACTTACTAATGCTGTACATCCCAAGAAAACTCAGAAAAACGACTGCTTTAAACATATGAATAAACTAAAGCAAGTTTCCTCGCATCCAGCTCCCGCGTTGATGCGTTCCATTCAGAAGTGATCATCCCTATGCCCTATTCTTTTCAAAGACAATTTACCTCCACTCTGAGAGCTTCACAGGGCTGAAAGGTGACAACGGCCATTTATAACCCAATTTATAAGTGATTTTTATTTGAAAATCTGTTTGGAACAACCCTACAGCATGGATTGTGTTCCCTTCGAAGTGCCCTGTGAAGTCATGATCAGCGCCAGTTAGAACACAGCCAGATGCGCTGATTAGATGTAGGGGGGAGGGTACGTTCTGTTCTAGAAAGTATTTGATTGGACAAAATGAATGCAGTAAGTTGTGAGTCATACTTTTTTGGGGGGTTTGTTTAGCTGGAAGAGAGACTGCAGGTTACATCTTCTGAAAACACATTTTGTCAATGTTTAGGAGTACACTTGTATATAGATGGCCTTAAAGCTAATAGATGTGGACTAAAAGCATAATAACTTTAATTTTGATTTCACAGGGTCTTCAAACCAACTCAGTCCACTTTGCAGCCATCTTTGAATGCTCCTGGGCAGCTATTTTATATGGATACAAATGGAATAAAATGTTTAGTGTGGCATCGCACTGTTTACCTGTATCTTAGTGAAGTACCAGATTTTTTTTATGAATTTCCAAGTCATCAAGTGGAGTTCTCTTCAACTTTTCCAAGTAGGATGTTAGATTTCTGATCTTCTGAGTTTAACGGAATGCAGCATTAACCATCTGAATGGTAATTTAATGCTTTATCAGAATCAAAATCAGAATCAGTTTATTGCCAAGTATGCTTACACATACAAGGAATTTGTCTTGGTGACAGGAGCTTCCAGTGTACAACAATACAAAAACAATACAAAAACAGCAGCAAGACATAGATAATAAAAAATAAAACTAATTATACACATACGTACAGACACAAACATACATACATACACACATACACATGGGTAGTGCAAATCTAATACAATCTGTTATGTACAGTGCAAATTTATTTTTTTTTTATTTTTTTTTCAGAGGAATGAAATGGCAGAAGAGGTTGGATGTGTTGGATAAATATAAGAAAGACTAAACTGTGTATTGCACATAGTTATTGCTCAATGGGGCAAATTTAACTGTCCATGAGATGGATAGCCTGAGGGAAAAAAACTGTTCCTGTGCCTGACGGTTCTGGTGCTCAGAGCTCTGAAGCGTCGGCCAGAAGGCAACAGTTCAAAAAGGTAGTGGGCAGGGTGAGTGGGGTCCAGAGTGATTTTTCCAGCCTTTTTCCTCACTCTGGAAGTGTATAGTTCTTGAAGGGGGGCAGGGGGCAACCAATAATCCTTTCAGCAGTCCGAACTATCCTTTGTAGTCTTCTGATGTCTGATTTCGTTGCTGAACCAAACCAGACAGTTATTGAATTGCAGAGGACAGACTCAATGACTGCTGAGTTAAACTGTATCAGCAGCGCCTGTGGCAGGTTGAATTTCCTCAGCTGGCGAAGGAAGTACAACCTCTGCTGGGCCTTTTTGACAGTGGAGTCAATGTGTGTCTCCCACTTCAGGTCCTGTGAGATGGTAGTGCCCAGGAACCTGAATGACTCCACTGCTGCCACAGTGCTGTTTAGAATGGTGAGGGGGGTCAATGTTAGGGTGTTTCTCCTAAAGTCCACAATGATCTCCACCATTTTGAGCGTGTTCAGCTCAAGGTTGTTTTGACTGCACCAGACAGCCAGCTGTTCAACCTCCCTTCTGTATGCAGACTCATCGTCATCTCGGATGAGGCCGATGACAGTTGTGTCGTCTGCAAACTTCAGGAGCTTGACAGAGGGGTCCTTGGTGATGCAATCATTGGTGTAAAGGGAGAAGAGTAGTGGGGAGAGCACACATCCCTGGGGGGCACCAGTGCTGATTGTACAGGTGCTAGAAGTGAGTTTCCTCTGTCTCACAAGCTGCTGCCTGTCCGTCAGAAAGCTGGTAATCCACTGACAGATAGACATGGGAACAGAGAGTTGGTGTAATTTATATTGGAGTAAAGCTGGGATGATGGTGTTGAAAGCTGAACTGAAGTCCACAAAAAGGATCCTTGCATATGTCCCTGGTCTGTCCAAATGTTGCAGGATATGATGCAATCCTATGTTGACTGCATCATCCACAGACCTGTGGATGCTGGTGATGATGCTGCATTGATAATAACAGGACTTTTAAGCAATGCAAATATGTTAATTAGAATTATTTGTGCTATGTTCAGAGGAAATCTAATTGATTATTTACACTGTCAGATTGTTCTAAAATCTTTTCATAGATGATCTCACAATGCATTATATAATGAACAGTGGCGACCCGTGCATTTTAAGTCTAATTATATCATACATTATGTGGCAGTCAACTAATAATACCAATTGACATTTTAAAAACACATCCACGCACGAAAGCCAGAACCAAGGAGGTCTAATGCGAAGAAAAAGCTATCTAATATTTGCAATTTGAATGTTGCTTGAAATAAATGTAGTTTCGTCAGGGTACATGGTTACTTTTCAAAACTTGATCTGACATTGAATGTACAAGCAGCCTAATTTACACTTAGAAAACTCCTGATGTTGCTATAACAATGCAAAAAGCACTTACCAGTTTGCTTGAAGTGAAAATCAATCCTCCTTTCCTGTTTAATGAATCAATCGCACAATCATGCAGAACAACTCAGGTTTGTAAATCCATAAGGATCTCTTTCTCAACATCAATATCAGCAGTGACAGCTGACTCGTCAGCATCTCGTGCTCTTTGCTTTCGAATTATGTACATCACTTAAAAGCGTGATTGCATCACTCAAGGCCAGCTAGAAGGCCTGGACTGGGACATATCCTAAAGACCACACCCACCAAGAACAAATAAATCAATCTGATTGGCTGATGAATCTGACAATCTGACTTTAGATGCCTATTCACTGCAGTGTTGAGGGATTCTGTGGAAATTCTGAAGGCCTGACGGGGTGGAGACTCACGCAATGCTTCGGCTAAGGAGCATGGCTTCGGGTATGTGATTTGTGAAACAGTTGTCACACTTTGCTTGTAAGCATCAAGGAATAAATTCTGATTTGATAAACTTTTTGTTTTTTGCTATTCGTTTGTAGATAAATTAGGAGTGGAAAGCGATTGAAAATACGTAGGCAAAAAGGTCAATGAGAATGAAAGGATGAAAAAATATTTATTTATTAGGCATGTTACACCAGCAGAGAAGGCTTTGCAAGCCCTGAGAAATTGCCACTGATAGTGAATGACAGAACCCAACAATGAACAGTTCTGGTGTATTTTCAAGCCTGCCTGTTTCAGGCATCAAGTCCTTTGCTAAAGATGATGACATGCTGTGGGTATTAGCAAACATCCAGCTAGATGTCTTTGACATAATTTAGAAAGCAAAGTTTCAATCTGCCCACTATTCAAACAGAGTATTGAGAAAAAATACACAAGTATGGCACCAACAATAGCCCAGCACAAAGACCGACATCAGACGCTGCCAATTACATATTTGTATGTTGTCATTTGTATGCATTTGTTTATAGTTGGGTTTAGTTTAAACATAGGAAAAGGATGTTTATAGTCAGCGGTCAATAGTCATCTGTGGCACCATTGTTACCATTTATTTGGCTGTCTGTGTTTGATTTGAATTGCATTCTTGGAAAAGCATGTATATGATTTCACATTGGGTTTTGTTTGACGGATTGATTTTTATCACAGTTGTTCTAAATAACATTTCATGTATTTCAGCTAAGGATGGGAATTGAAAAGAATTTAATTAATCTTGTTCTGATGCTGATTCCACTTAAATAGGTATATGGGTCATTGATAAATAAGTTTGTCAGAGGTAATAAAAATTAGAAATGTTTTTTAAAATCTGGTTTAAAACACATGTGCCAGGTTTGGAGGAATGTAATATTTATGTATGTTTTTGTTTATTTTATTTATTTATTTTATTTATTTTTTTGGAAGAAAAAAAACATTAGCAAAAAATTATTTTCTACCAAAATAATAAAATAAAAATATAAAAGATTTAATGACTTTAAAAATACCATATGGTGTAAAATGTTTAAAAGATATATTCCTTGCATGAAGACATAAGTGTGCACATCTTAATAATTAATTCCCAAAAAGTTATATATACATGTATATTTATATGTATAATAAATACAGTATATATCTATACAGTAGGTTCTATCTGTCTGTCTGTCTGTCTGTCTGTATCTATATTTATCTTTTGTCACATGACACATGAAAAACCAAATGTTTTCCTACATATTTTATATTATTTTATTTTTAATAATAATAATAATAATGATATATATATATATATATATATATTATTCTGCACCACACTTGCAACATTTCCTTTTTAATGAATTTCTGCTTTTAATGAGACTTTGACTTTTTTAACTCACTTTGGACTGATATAAAGCATTACTTTTTTTTTTTTTTTTTTTTTTTTTTACTTTAAGCCACAGAAAAATTATCAAAATTACTTTGAAATCAGTATTTAAAAACATGTCATCATTGAGTGTTCATGTCATTGCTTTGTATAAATTGCATTTATGTATGTATTTGACTAACTTACACATAATAGATCCAGACAAAACAAAACAAAAAACTAAATTTTTTCACAATCAACTATTCAGTGGGTTGCCTGAAGGACTAGTCGACTAATCTGTTGTGCAGGGATACCCAAAATTCACCCAAAAATTCTGTTACATTTAATCATGTCGTTGCAAACCCACATTCATTTTTTGAAAAAGCATTGATTATGCTGCATTTACACCTCTCACTAGACTATCACACTAGAACTGTGTTTTCCTCCACCAAAACGGAGACTTTCAAAATTGCTCTCCATAACCATATACTTAGGAAAGCGATGGCGTTAGGAAACTTTTTTCACATCCCACAGCACAGCATATTTAAGGTACATGGAATATTGAAACACAAACATGGTGGCACGGTCATACAGTGACATCACATGAAACAGGTGAATTGGCCTGACTGCTAAGCCTCACCTAAACCTAACCAATAGTGTCAAAAAAAGGAAATGTGATATGAAAAACGCTATTACTGAGGGAACCACACCTTTTTTTGGTGCTTCTGTGACACTTTCAGCTCACATGTGGACTTCAGGACTCGTACCCTGGTTCTTTACATAAGAAGTGCAACACTCTGTCAGTTGAGCTACTGCACAGTTTGATCGTGCCAGAATAAGATTGTATGCTCAAATAAAAATACATTTAAGATTTACGCATTTCAGTTTCATAACAAAATTCCATCAAATTGATTTGAGTAATAAAAAATAAAAAATATATATATTTTTTTCTTTTTAATTTGTTAAAGGTTTCTCAAATCAATTTGATGGAATTTTGTTATGAAATTAAATGCGGAATCACGACTCGGCTATGTGATTCGCCCAGGACGTGCCGCCCCCCTTAGGACTACGAGCACAATCTACTAGGAGTGTGGCGGCCTCTTGGGCTCTGACCAATGGCGCCTCTTTAGCAGACATCTGCAGAGCAGTGGGCTGGGCAACACCCAATACCTTCACATGGTTCTTCAATCTCCGGGTTGAGCCAGTCTTGTCCCGTGTGTTGTCAGGTACGAGCAGGTAAGTTGCGGGACAGCTGGCCGGGTGTACCGCTTGCGTATAGCGCCTTTCCCCTCCCGGAGGCGAAGACATGCGCTTTTTACCCCCAGTCGTGTTCACGAAGTCGTGGACCCTGGATGTCCTTCCTCCTTAGCCCTGTGGCAGGCAAGTTTGCAGAGAAACTCGTTGCCGGCCCAGTACGTTTGCTAACTTGGCCCTGTACTGGGGTAGGTGCTCCACATGCGCTGGTTGCCCATATGTAACCCCATATGATGTATCTTCTGTGAGACGGTTCCCCCGTTGGTGAACCCGCGTCTTCCTTGGGCAGAGGCCCCTCAGAGGCCGGGTGCGCTGGCTACGAGGCACACAATGGTCTGCCCGTCTCGCACCGCCAGTTTACATAACACAGTTCAGCTAGTTGTGGCATTTTGTATAGGGACCCCTAGCGTCACTACATCAACACAACGTCGAGTGAGTGACAGATAGGGAACGGATACAGCCTCTTCGTAAGCAAAGACCACGATGTGCTTGTGCGTTTATGTTGTCATTTTGATCATAAATGTGTTGAGATCGCTGCTCAATTTCACTGATAACCGGCTCTGACTCAAGCAGCACGGTGGTAGGGGTGTGTGTGTCCGCTGCAAACTCACATTCACATCTTCCTCCGCTATGCAATGCACATATTTTCACAATCCAGTCAACAACCAATGGATAAACTCAAATCCACGCCCTACATTTTTTTCTTGTTTGATAAGCTGTTTCACTCGGATGTCACAATACGGAAGTAAAGTCGGTCACAACTTCTGTTTCATGCCTTGTTTTTTTTTAATCCTCTTTTCTCCCAATTTGGAATGCCCAATTCCCACTACTTAGTAGGTCCTCATGGTGGTGCAGTTACTCACCTCAATCCGGGTGGCAGAGGACAAGTCTCTGTTGCCTCCGCTTCTGAGACGTCAATCCATGCATTTTATCACGTGGCTCGCTGTGCATGACTCCACGGAGACTCCGCATGTGGAGGCTCATGCTACTCTCCGCAATCCACGCACAACTTACCATGCGCCCCATTGAGAGCGAGAACCACTAAACGTCGATCACGAGGAGATTACCCCAAGTGACACTACCCTCCCTAGCAACCGGGCCAATTTGGTTGCTTAGTAGACCTGGCTGGAGACACAGCACACTTTTACAGCATTTATTAAATCTTTGTTAATGTTGGTTAATAAATATATAATTTTTCCATTGTTAGTTAATGTTAGTTCCTAGTGCATTAACTAATGTTAACATATGCAACATTTGATTATATATATATATATATATATATATATATATATATACACACACACAGTATATACTTATGTTGAAATTAACATTAACCAAGATTAAAAAATGCTGTTGAATTAGTTTTAATTGTTAGATCATGTTAACTAATGTTAATAACTGATGTGGGGTTGTCTGCTGTCTCCCACTTTGCTCGGTACATTTTCCTGCTTTTTTGTGCCGATCACATGCCTGAACAATGAAAGCATTTTCTAGTCACAGATAAAGCAGATTTGTTGTGACATCTTTGTTAGAGAGACACACAGGTGATGACTGAGTTATCACCCAGCTGAAAAGCTATAAGAGCGTGTCTGGATGTGTGTGTGTGCGAAGATTGAAAGAGGTTGGTGACAGGGATGAATCGTGCTGGTGAGCAGGTCTCAGATCATCTCACAAAAGAATGAGCTTTTGAGAGGTGACAAACAGAGGACTGGGGATCAGGTGTGCAGTGGTGTGAACAGACCTCAACAGGGAGGGGGCGAAAGGATAAAAAAGGGGACTGATTTTTTATTTTTTATTTTTAATTTTTTTAATTTTTTTATTTTTTTAAAGAGTAGCACTTATATATACTTAACTTATTCTTTGCATGTTTCTTGTATTATAAACATAATTGTTTCCATTATTTCTTTTTTGAAAAATAATAGCCAATATTCCTAACAAAAAGCACCAAATTTTACAAAGGTTTTTCAGACATGGTCTGTGATAATCCCATGTTTTTGGTATGTGTCATAGTAAAACCATGGTATTTTTCTTTTTTGAGTATTTTGGAGTACTATTACAGTATCATGAAATATGAATATAATCATTCAGTACCATGGTATTACCCTGATAATGGCACAGTGTCTTTTTTTTTTTTGTTTTTTTTTTTGTTATAGGGCTCTAATTTTTTTCTTGCCTCATCACTCTTTTCACTTCTCTCATCTATGCATTCTCACTTTATCATTTTATCTCTGCTGCTTCCATTCTGACTTTAGTCGTCACCATGGTTTTGAATGGGTAGCCCACGTGTCCAAAAATGTTAATACCATGGTAGTTTTTCTGAAAGTGATTAATCTGCTAGTTTAAACAAAAACCAAACTGGCTTTGCCTGAATCAGACAGCTCCTTCAGTTAATGGCAGTATTCTATAAAAGACGTATTACATTTCTATCACTGAAAACGATGCGACTGCTCCCATTATAATTGATAAAGTTGTCTACACTGCAGGTGTGCCATGTGATGTCGAAAATGCGGTAGCAATCGAGTATTAATCTGTTGATGAAATTACAACACAATACATAGAGTGGACATTTTTTTTCTGACCTGTGTTGGTTTGCATTTATAGTTCTGCATTGGTGTGTCTGCGTCGTTCTAGCCAAATTGCTAGCTATATGTTTCATAAATTAAAAAAAAGCAATGCAAGCAATGTAATTTCTGGATTCAAATGTATTTATTAAATTATTGTAGCATCAAAAATGAGTTCAAAGTATGTAAACATGTTTAGTTACATATTATTTATTATTCATGTTGCCTGAAAATAAATACATTCTGAAAAAGAAAATAAATGAGGAAATTACTGTATGCACGCTCTTGAGTCACTTAAATAATAATACATACACATGTTTTGGCATACTTTTGATGTTCCGTGCTGAAAAAGAAATCATCAAAATTATTATAATTAATAACTACTCGCCTCAATAACACAAAATTGGTGTAGTTTTAAAGACTTCGCATTGCATACAGGCAATATAACCAAATCTTACCAGATGCTTTTTAATTTGCTGACAAAGTAGAAGTGTTCTGTTTCCATAACTTATGAAATATGATTATTTACTCTACACAAACTGTTAAACATACAGTCAAATCATTGTGCCAATCGGAAAGTTTGCGAGTAGAAAATAACAAATTATTTCACTCACATATTACATTATTATCAAGTAATGGCCTGGAGCAAAAAAAGCTTTTAGAGTTTATAAGGCAAGGCAAGTTTATTTATACAGCACATTTCATACACAATGGCAAATCAAAGTGCTTCACATATACATTTGAAAGAAAATGCAAGACACATTAAAAAAAACAAACAAACAAAAAAAAAACAATTAAGAACATGAAATAAGTATAAAAAGTAATAAAATAGATTTGATTTTTTTTTTTAAATGATTAAAATTAATAATAAGAAAAAGAATATTAAATTGTTAACACCATCCATAACTGTTGTTAACCTTCCCTGATCAAACAGAGGATGTCATATGTATTTTGTTGATTCATGTCTTTTTTATTTTGAAATGTTTAGTTCCTGTTTCCCTTGTCATATGATTCCTGTTTTCCCTCCATGTTCATGTGTCATGTTTTCATTGGTTTATTGTTTAATTAGCTTGTTATGAGTTCTGTTTGTTCATTGGTTTATGTTCTCCCATGTCTTGTATTTAAGCCCTCATGTTTGCATTGTCTAGTTGTCAAGTATTGAATGTATGTGTTTTGGTCAAGTCAAGTCAAGTCAATGTCATGCCATGCCATGCCATGCCATGTTTATATTTAAGTCAAGTTTTAAGTCTAGTCATAGTCAAGTTCATGTTTATGTTTTATGTTTCACGTTTGTAGTTAGGCTTACTGGTTATGACGTTTGTAAATAAACTGCACTTGGGTTCTTCATCTTCACGTCATCATCTTCATCATTGCCAGCAGCCAGCATCGTTACAGAGGATAACCAAAAATTGTTTACACATTAAGAAAAAAGTTATATAAAAAGAATAAAATAGAATAATTAAAATGAAAGAAAGACAGACAAAAGCAAAATGATTCAGTAACATCAATAAGTGCAGCACAATGCTCAGTCAGATAATGCACAGCTAAACAGATGTGTTTTCAGTCTGGATTTAAATGTGGCTACTGTTGGGGCACATCTAACCTCTTCTGGAAGTTGGTTCCAGCTGCGGGTGGCATAATAGCAATGTGATCTGATGAGAATTTGTATGTATTTTTATGTAAATTTGGTTCTAGTAAACTTACATTCTCTTATGATTGCATAGACAATGAAGTAAGTTAATTTTATTTGTCCCTGTAGGGAAAATGGGTTTGCAGCATAATCACACAGACATCAGAAATCACAATTGGCATATATAAACAACATACACAATATGAATGGAATGAATGAATGACCAGACCAGCTAGTCATCAGTTAACAACTATTAAAAGAAGAAGAATTAAAAAAATTAATTGCTTGAGGGATAAAGGATAATTTGGACCTGTTTTTCATACAACGGGGAACACAATACCGTCGGCCAGATGGCAACAATACAAAAGCAGAGGCCAAAGGATGCCTCTTGTCACTCACAATATTATTTGCCTTATTTAACACTCTCTCTTTATAAATACTTTATATACTCGGTAACGTAAACCCTAACAATCTACTTGCCATTGTTACCACTTTCCTTACTGATTTCTTCTGTACCTCGGTAGCATTACCATACCAACAAATAATACAGAATGTCATAACACTTTCAATAAAAGCACCATAAAACATCAAAAGCATGCTGTTGTGGACATTAAAGGAGAGTAATTTCTTTAGGAAATACATTCTCTGTTGTGTCTTCTTACTTATATAATCGGTCCACATGTCCCATTTAAGCTTGTGGTCAAGCACTACAGTGGTGGCCAAAAATATTGGCACCCTTGGTAAATATGAGCAAAGAAGGCTGTGAAAAAAAATCTGCATTGTTTATCCTTTTGATCTTTCATTCAAACAATTCACAAAAATCTAACCTTTAATTGAAGTAAAACAATTGAAAGAGGAGAAATATCTCATTATTAAATAAATATTTTTCTCCAAAACATGTTGGCCATAATTATTGACACCCCTAGAAATTCTTATGAGTAAAATATATCTGAAGTATATTCCCATTCATATTTTACATGTTTTAGTGCACCTGGGTGACTAGGTACATTAAATTGTTCAGCCATGACTTCCTGTTTCACAATGGTATAAATATGAGGTAACACACAGGCCAAATTCCCTTAATCATCAATCACAGTGGGTTAGACTAAAGAATATAGTTCTGATGTACGGCAAAAGGTTGTTGAGCTTTACAAAATGGGAAGTGGCTCTAAGAAAATAGCTAAAGCATTGAAAATGCCCATTTCCACCATCGGGGCAATAATTAATATGTTCCAATCAACTGGAGATCTTAAGAATTGGCCTGGAAAAGGACATATGTCTATATTGTCTCCAAGCACAGTGAGGAGGATGGTTCAAGTGGCAAAAGAATCTCCAAGGATCACAGCTGGAGATTTGCAAAAATTAGTTGGGTCTTGGGGTCAGAAAGTCTAAAAAAATAAAAATAAAAATAAATATCAGACATCACCTACATCACCACAAGTTCTTTGGGAGGTTTTCAAGAAAAAAAAAAGCCTCTGCTCTCATCCAACAACAAACTCAAATGTCTTCAGTTTGCCAGACACTACTGGAACTTCAAATGAGACCGGATTCTATGGTCAGATGAAACAAAAAAATAGCTTTTTGGCAGCAAACACCAGAGATGGGTTTTGCACACACAGAGATGAAGTACTACCCAATGCCCACGGTTAAATATGGTGCTGGGTTTTTAATGTTTTGGGGCTGTTTTTCTGCCAGAGGTCCTGGACATCTTGTTCAGATACATGGCATCATGGACTCTATCAAATACCAACAGATAAAAAAATCAAAACCTGGCTGCCTCTGCCAGAAAGCTTATAATGGGTTGGATCTTCCAGAAGGACAATGATCCAAAACAAAAATGAAGGCAACCACAAAATCAAGGTTCTGCCATGGCCATCCCAGTCCCATGGCCTGAACCCCATAGAAAATTTGTGGGGTGAACTGAAAAGAGTCCACCAACATGGACCTCTGAAATTGAAGGATCTGTTGAGATTCTGTATGGAGAAATGGTCTCAGATCCCTTGCCAGGTGTTCTCCAACCTCATTAGGCATTATAATGGAAGACTCTGTTATCTTGGCAAAGGGAGGTTGCAAAAAGTATTGAATAAACGGGTGCCGATAATTATGGCCAATGCGTTTTGGGGAAAAATATTTATTTAATAATGAGATAATTTCCCTTGTTTTGATTGTTTTACTTCGGTTAAAGGATAGAGTTTTGTTATTTTTTTGAATGAAAGATCAAAAGGATGAACAATGCAGATTTTTTTTTCTACCACTTATTTCCACCAATATTTTTGGCCACCACTGTATACCGAGGTATTTATAATTTGTAACTGATTGAATTGGCTCCCCATTAATTAATGTAGGATGTGATATTTTCTGCTATCAATAGACATCTCCTTTGTTTTGGAGATGTTTAGGAGAAGATTTGATTTCTCACACCAGTTTAAAAAAAACTCAAGGACAGGCCCAAGCTCTTCCTCCCCATTGTGAAAAAGGCTCACTAAAGCAGTATCGTCTGCATACTTATATGTCTATTTGTAAAAGTACTTAAACAAGAATTAGTATATAAAATAAATAATAATGGTGATAATACACATCCCTGAGGTGATCCTATTGAAGTAATCATTTTATCAGAAACGTACAATATTGACATATTTACAGCATATAAATGTCATAATTTTACATATTAACACCTATAGAAACATACAAAAATATACGTTTACTGTTTGAATTGATTAATATCGAATAATTCATAGATTTAATTAGTTAATTACATTTAATTTATAATCAATGAGATTAGTTAAATGCCATCACATTTATTTAATGCAGTTGACATTATAATATGACATTTTAATAGTTTCATTCAGTTCTGTGTGATTTCTGCTATACAATGTTTTAAAGGATTATATCACTTTAACAACATTAGACTAAACTCTAAAATATTAAAATGAATAAAAACTCTGTAATCGTTTAATCATTTATTAAGCATTTAGTTTTATTTTTGTTTGCCATGGGACACAAAAGAAGTTTTTAGAATATGCCAAAAAAACAAAATAAACCACAAAAAGCACCATAAAACAATAACAAATTTAATCCATACATCTGCCATAATCCAAATCTTCAAACTGCTTTCTGTGAAGAACAGACCCAAATTCAAGCCTTTTATTCAATGATCTCCATCTGCCGTAGCGCTGTTGCACCCGCTGTAACCGTCAACCCGCAGTAGTTTAATTTACAAAATTCAAAAACTGCCACCTCAAGCATTAAGACCTATCGGTTTTACGGCAGTGATGTCAAATGCTCATTGGCTCTTAAGTGTCTCGTGACCATTTGCGACATGCCGTATTCCGAGATGAATATGTTTGAACGAGAGATGACAGTGCTGTTATGGAGTGCATCAGGAGACGATTTACAGCGATTAATAATTAAAATTCTACTCTCCACCTCACACAATGCTATTGTATGCCATCAGGGAGCACATTGGATGCAGCGCATCGCCCTTTGGACTACTTTTGTACTGAATTTCGCCATTTTTCTGAACAAATTATTGTAATTAAATTTAGCTGCCTTTTATGTTTTTTATATGCTTAATAAATGTTTATGGTTAGGTTTAGGAGTAGGTGTGGGATTAGCGGCTATAAAATATATATAAATTAATATATTGTAACAAGAATAATTGCTACTGTACATTAATCTATTTGTTACATGATTTTATATTGTTTAACATTGGTTGTTTAGAGGTTGGAGCAGGGTTAAGGGATCTAAAATATCTATAAAACAGTAAAAATGTACAAATATATTTATAATCGATTTGTGTATTCAAATATAGTTGTAATGGATCCGTCAATATTTTACGTTTCTAAAACTGTAAATACGTTAAAAAAATTACATTTTAGATGCTTTCAAACATCCGTATTGTACGTTTTAGTGTCTATCCAAACATACAAACTTGTACGTTTAAATGTTACAAATATTAATGTACAAATAGCTACATGTATTAATGAGATCAGGTACGCTGTCTCACCTTGTTTTGAGTGAACCCTCTGTATGTCTAACTGACTTGATCCTAATGATCTGAGAGGTCTGTTAGGTTTATATTCAACAAGCATATCGGAAATGTATTTAGGTTCTAGGCTATTGAGTAATAGTACTCAATAGTACATAGTGATTCATTTCCTCAGTGCAACATGAGGACAAGCTGATCACCATTCTAATATAATTTATCTTCTTCATGAAAATGATGCAAACTCATTGCATTTTCTGTCAGAGAGCATTTCACAGGCGACCTGTGTTGGGGGGTTTGTTAGTCTCTCTACAGTAGCAAAAAGAGTGCGGGTGTTGTTTATATTGCTGTTAATAATGTATGAGAATAAGGTCTGCCTAGTTGTGCTTCATGAAAGCATGAAGGCTGTCTTTATAGATATTATAATGGACTTCAAGTTGTGTTTTCCGCCACATTCATTCTGCTTTCTTGCATTTTCTTTTCAGTTTTTCAGTGCTGTTGTGTTTCTCCAAGGTGCTTTATGTCTGCCTGTGATCGTCCGGACCTTTACGGGAGCAATGCCATCAATAGCATTTTTAACTTTTGAGATAAAGGTGCAATATGTAACAATTTTTGTCAATGTGTGAACGACTTGTAACGCAACTTAAAAAATGAGCCCTTCCCGGACTTCCTAGGTTGCCTGGAGACTGATTTTCATGTGAAGGGAGCGGGTCACTTTTGCTAGGAAAATCCAAAGGATGTGACATTTATGCGCGCTCTCAAGAGTCTTGCCTCAGCGCTTCTCTTCCGCTATTCAACAGCGACAACAAACTGCAACACTAGGTAACGTTATCTTAGAGATGGAATCCAGCAAATGTCCGGCTCCCAGTACAACACCGACTCCTACACAAACTCAGAGTATGCCAAAAAAAAAACAAAAAAAAAAACATTTATCTACTGAATCCAGTCTGGCTAAGCGGTAACGTGATCGTGATCGAGCGAAAACTAGAGTGAACATCGGCAGGGCATTTGATTCTTGGAGGGACCTTCGTTCTGTTTTGGGGATCAAAACCGACCCTGAAATGGCATTATTCTTATTGGAGAGGTAAGCTTGCATAACTGCAAAGCATGTGAAATATAGTGCCATTTATAATGTACAGTCTATTTTATAAACAGCTACTGTCATCATCCACCAAATTTAGCTAACAGCTATTGATAAAGCAGGCTAGCTATCTAACGCCAACATAGGCTGTCGTATAAATGCAGTCAATGTATCATGCAAAGAAAATTGATTACTTCAAACTACAGTCTTGCATTGTCAGACCTATATCCACACATTGTTTAGCCCTGTTCCAGCACTGGAGAGTCAAATATAATATGCAGTCTCAAAGTTTGTAGTAAAACAATCATAACTGTGTAATTTTAATTATACTACCTCATCTGCTACCTCAATGAATCAAGTTCAGTCTCTTTGTACTTTACGTCATTGTTTTGGTCGATGCTCGCTCGCATCCCTATGAAGTGTGTGCACGAGCGTGAGCATGAGCAACAGGTAGCTGGCTTCAGTTCACTTAACGGCCACAGGTGTCATTAATAACAAGGGTTTCTGAATCTTACATACTGCACCTTTGCACGTTATTGAGGAGATCATCAACACAGTCTGCAGATATACTCTTTTTCAAAGATATAACCTTGATAAATTGCACACTAATGTTCTCATTTATATACCTCTTTTTGACAGAGACAGATCTAACTTCAGTGGCAGGAGAAATCAATATTTCAAAGAAAATACAGAAATGGTTGGATAGCGCAACATCCTTAATAACAGTGGACAAAATGTTCAGACCCTTGCTAATGAGCAGATCAAGAGTGTGTCCGCGATTGTGTTGTTTTGAGTTCTTTGGTAGTGTTGTGTTCAGGATTATCTATATGAATGTTGAAATCCCCAGCAATAACGAAACTTAAATTACAATAAAAAAAATTCAGAGGAAGTTGTTGTTAAAAGTTCTGTAAAATCATCAACAAAGCCAGGAGAGTATTTTGGAGGCCTATAAATAATTATAAATAGAATGCGTGGAGCACCTTTAGTACAATACTTAGATAGTCAAAGGTCAAGTAATCACCAAGTGATGCTTGCATTGAAAGACATCTTTTAATATTGCCGCTAATCCTCCACCTCTCCTAACAGCTTTGCAGACACTCATAAAAGTAAAGTTTGGAGGGGCTGATTAACTGAGGACTGTTGCATTGCAGCTATTATCTAACCAAGTCTCATTTAGAAACACAAAGTCCAGGTTATTTGTGGTGATGAGGTCATTGACTAGAAACGACTTGTTCTTTAGTGAGCGGTTGTTTAAAAGTGCTAACTTGACAGTATCTGTTTTTGGCCCCACAGTAATGTTGGATTAGTCTTCCTATCAGTTAACATAACAGATATTGAAAAAGCTACTGGCACAGCGGGTTCCCACTTGTTCTGTAAACATTTGTGACTGTTGCTGCTATCGTAGCAGGGACCCGATACACATCAATTAGAGCTGTTATCAGTTGTTTGTTGTTCATCGAGAGCAGAAGAAGGATGAGATGTACCCTTGCATTGTGGCAGTGGCTGGAGAGCTCTCTCAGGGGGAGGGTGAGCTGGGCCTGCAGGCTTTGATGGTAGAGGGGCCCGCGGTTTTTTTGGTTGTATCTGGAGGCTCGCAGCAATGGAGTGGGATTGCTTTCTACCAGCATACACTAGTTCCTTCATTTTCTCAGAGAAGCTCAAGAGTGGGGATGTTGACAAGAGGGAGAAGGGGTGTGGTGACAGAGACTGTGGCTCTGGTGTTTCTGGAGGCTGATGTATGTTGTTGTTATCTTGGCTCCCTTGGCTTTTTTCCTGGAAATTGTCCTTGGGTCCTGTATCTTGGAGCAGTTTTAAGTCATCATGATCTGACTGTATTATGCTCTGTGTGTGGGGCTCAGCCCCATGTTGTGATGTCTTCGCTGTGTTATTGAGGGATTTGTCAATCAAATGTCCATCCAGGTGCTGAAGTGTGATCCTGTGGTCATCCAGACACTGCGGTGGTGTTTGTGTGCCATCCAGGTTGAGTGGATTTGTGTACATTACAGATGGATGAAGGAGGGAGAAGTAGATATTGTCCTTTAGCACTTTTGCACTGAGTTTGTTTGGGTGAAGGCCATCTGATTTAAACAGTTCTCTTTGACTCCAGAAAAGATTGAAGTTATCAATGTAGTTCAGTCCTCTCATGTTGTAGGTTTTGTGCAGCCAAGTGTTTAGACTTAGCAACTGAGAATACATACAGTGCATCCGGAATGTATTCACAGCGCTTCACTTTTTCCAAATTTTGTTATGTTACAGCCTTATTCCAAAATGGATTAAATTCATTATTTTCCTCAAAATTCTACAAACAATACCCCATAATGACAATGTGAAAGAAGTTTGTTTGAAATCTTTGCAAATTTAATAAAAATAAAAAACTAAAAAAAAAAAAATCACATGTGCATAAGTATTCACAGCCTTTGCTCAATACTTTGTTGAAGCACCTTTCGCACCAATTACAGCCTCGAGTCTTTTTGAGAATGATGCTACAAGCTTGGCACACCTATTTTTGGGAAGTTTCTCCCATTCTTCTTTGCAGGACCTCTCAAGCTCCATCAAGTTGTATGGGGAGCGTCGGTGCACAGCCATTTTCAGATCTCTCCAGAGATGTTCAATCGGGTTCAAGTCTGGGCTCTGGCTGGGACACTCAAGGACATTCACAGAGTTGTCCTGTAGCCACTCCTTTGTTATCCTGGCTGTGTACTTAGGGTCGTTGTCCTGTTGGAAGATGAACCTTCGCCCCAGTCTGAGGTCCAGAGAGCTCTGTAGCAGGTTTTCATCAAGGATGTCTCTGTACATTGCTGCATTCATCTTTCCCTCAATCCTGACTAGTCTCCCAGTTCCTGCCGCTGAAAAACATCCCCACAGCATGATGCTGCCACCACCATGCTTCACTGTAGGGATGGTATTGGCCAGGTGATGAGCGGTGCCTGGTTTCCTCCAGACATGACACTTGCCATTCAGGCCAAAGAGTTCAATCTTTGTTTCTCATGGTCTGAGAGTCCTTCAGGTGCCTTTTGGCAAACTCCAGGCGGGCTGTCATGTGCCTTTTACTGAGGAGTGGCTTCCATCTGGCCACTCTACCATACAGCCCTGATTGGTGGAGTGCTGCAGAGATGGTTGTTCTTCTGGAAGTTTCTCCTCTCTCCACAGAGAAATGCTGGAGCTCTGTCAGAGTGACCATCGGGTTCTTGGTCACCTCCTTGACTAAGGCCCTTCTCCCCCAATCGCTCAGTTTGGCCAGGCGGCCAGCTCTAGGAAGAGTCCTGGTGGTTCCAAACTTCTTCCATTTACGGATGATGGAGGTCACTGTGCTCATTGGGACCTTCAATGCTGCAGAAATGTTTCTGTACCCTTCCCCAGATCTGTGCCTCGATACAATCCTGTCTCGGAGGTCTACAGACAATTCCTTGGACTTCATGGCTTGGTTTGTGCTCTGACATGCACTGTTATAGTGAATAATTTCCGGATGCACTGTATTTGTTCCTCGGGCGGGGAGTGGTCCACAGATGAACGACTGAACTATCAATTTCCCAAGTGTTTCAAAGAGTTCATTGAAATCGGAGTTCTGACTGCTCTTTCTGAAAATAATTTTTCCCCACATGTATAATAACTCAATTCACAGTCTTTTAGTTCATCAGAATGTTCATAATTTCCTTATTTACCTCAGACACCGTTGCTCAAGGAATGCAGCAAATGGTAGTAGCCCCACTACCAATGCTTCTGATAATGGAGACCCCCCACTATCAGAGTTCTGGGCTCGGCTGTGGTCTCAGCTGAATGCCGCTACCTGCTCGACCTTGAGCACCTGCCAGCTGTAGTGTTAGTTGCTGGCTGTTGTGATCTAAGCCTGATCACGTCTAGGGTTTCTTCCTCCACATTCATTAATGGTTCAAATCTATTTTCAAGACGTATCAGGGGTGGAAGAATACCAGTATTGGTTAGTTGAGTCATAACAGGAGAGGAAGATGCCAATGCTGCAATATGCGATGATTGTGACTGTCTGATATGTTGAGTACCTTTGGGTCTAGCTCTCTGTTTATGCCATTGTTTTTTGCTCTCAATTTCATCAGTCACTTTTGCCATCTGTTTTGCTGGGTTTTCTAATCTCAGTATAGCCTGTAGAGGAACGTTTGATTCACAGGACTCACCGGCTGTAGGCTGAGGAAGTCCACGGTGACGCTCTCCTGTGTATTCCGTCAAGATTGGCAATACTGCAAGTAGTATTGTTTCAAGAAATGTGATTTTTTGTAGAAGTCTATGGCAGTTTATGCAGCAAGTGGAGTTCAATCTGAAAGGAGGCATTTTCTTTCTCATCTGTTTGTGTGAAGGCAGCTGTGTTGTCCCATTTCAGGAATGTAAACTGCCAGTTGTAGGAGGCTGGTAGACCACTTTCACAGAAAAACTCCTTTTTTGTAGTAAAATATCAGTCCCAAAAGTCTCTGGTTTTAGAGTGGATGCCAAATGAGCACTGTGCTGAACTTCTGCTATGAAAATTATTAGTATTACTTGCGATTAGAATCCGCCCCCGATCTGCTGTAGCGCACACTGTTAAAGGCACCTATGCATATTTTTTTTTTAATGCCCCTGCAATTTACAAAGCAACCTCATAATAACACATTACTACTGTTATTGTGAGATTATTAAGAGGTTTTAATTTTGTTTTATATAACTATTTTAATTTAATTATTAAAATGTCAACTATTTTCTGGACAACCAGAAGGGCACCTTTAGATTTGTGAATGAAAGGGGCAGCGGCCCCCATTCTGTGCATATCACACCAGGTGTGTGTGTGTGTGTGTGGGTGTGTGTGTGTTCAGGTATACAGGTGTCTGTGCTTTTAGCTAAAAATCTCTGCATAGAATGTATTATTACAGATGAGAGCTCAGCCTAAAACTGGACTTTCAGTGGTGGGTTTGTTAGATAATCTTCATTAAGTTCAAGACACTAGTATAAAAAATTATTAAAATAAATTTGCTTGAATGATTTAAAAATGTTTTGAAAATGTTATAGTATTGGTAACACTTTACAATAAGGTTCCATTCTTTAACATTAGTTTATGTGTTAGGTATCAAGAACAAACTATTAACAATATATAATAGAATAGAATAGAATAGAATAGAATAGAATAGAATATTTATTTACAGCATTTATTAATCTTTGTTAATGTTGGCTAATAAAAATACAATTATTCATTGTTAGTTCATGTTACATTAACTAATATTAACAAATACAACTTTTGATTTTAAAAATTATTAGTATGTGTTGATATTATAAATGCTGTACTGTAAGTATTGTTCATTGTTAGGATTAGAAATTAATTACAACAACAACAACAACAATAATGATAATAATATTAATATTAATAAAAATCATTAATAATTTAAACAATAATAATGTCATCCGAGCATAACAATGCACTTTTCATAACTAACATGAATTTGCAAATGCACTGAAAATTATGCTGCTTATATTATGCCTATGTAACAAAAGGAATGGATATTTGTATTTACCTAATGTCTTAGTTATAATTCTTGTTTGATATCATTGACCGTATAATATTTCAGTGACATCTGGAAATGCTTTGATCGCTGCTTTCTCATTTACTCGCTGTTGTTAACAGGCCTGTAAAAACAAATCAATAAAGTCATGGCGTGAAAAAAAACGTGATTATATTTTCATTTTAGAAATCAATACAAAGACACACAAATGCTTTCAGTGCTAGTTATCTATGTTAAATCAATAAGTAGAACCAGGGGCAGACTGGGAAGAGAAATCGTCCTGGGATTTTACATAGAAACTGGCCCAAAACTTGTTTCTGCATATCGTTGCCCCCTTCGGCATATCGCGGCACCATTTTGTGGCCTGTTCTGCATAACGCGGCGGCCCATTTCAGCTTATCGCGGCCGGCCCTTCGGGAAAAGTTCTGGTTCTCCCGATGGCCAGTCCGCCCCTGAGTAGATCTAAATCAGCTAAAAAAGCCATATGAGGGAGGATCTCGTCTAATGTTGAAAGAGACTGATCCTGTCAAGTTAAATCAGTCAATGGGTCACTTTAAAAAGCCCTGTAAGATTTGCAGGGGGAAAGCTTTTCAAAAATTTACAAAATAAAACTATCCTCCCTTTTGGGGAAGGATTTTATAATCGTAGCTTTGAGTTATTGCTTGAAGCACATTTGTAAACAGAATGCAGTATTTCTAATCTTCAAGGAGGATTTTACCTGTTTCATGAAACAATTTCATGAAGTATGTATTTTTAGATATATTTAAATTTCATTTATATGCTAGCTGGAGTTTCATTTTGTGGATAAACTGTTGAATCATTCTGTCAACTGAGCTGTATTCATTTAATAAAGACATGTATGGAGGAATGATTTCACACCATCCCCGAGTGCAATCCAATCAAAGGTTCCTACAAGCCCCATTAGTGCAGCCTAGCACCAACCCTTTATTTAATCTTGTTTCCATTAAGATGGGCATTTATATCATAATACTGCAGGAATTATGCTGCATGGAGCTGAGTGAAGTGTAGAAATATGTATCTTTCCATGTCATGATCTATATCTGTCAGCTCAGCATCTCTTCTAAATAGAGTCATGGTCAGATAAAAAATTGAAGTTTAAATGAAATGGCTCATAAGAGTTGGAAGAAGCATTTCACACAGAATTAACAGGATGAGAGTGATTCCTCAAGATCTCCCTCAACTGGTTATTTTTTTTCAAATTGTATTGTAAAATAAAATATACTTCAAGTGTCAAATCTGCAGGAATAGATTAGCACATCCTCATGTTGTTCTAAACCTGCTTAAAGGGATAGTTCACCCAAAAATGAAAGTTCTGTCATCATTTACTCATCCTCATGCCATCCCAGATGTGTATGACTTTCTTCTGCTGAACACAAACAAAGATTTTTAGAAGAATATTTCAGCTCTGTTGGTCTTCACAATGCAAGTGAATGGGTGCCAAAAGTTTGATGCTCCAAAAAGCACATAAAGTAATCCATACGACTCCAGTGATTTAGTCCAAGTCTTCAGAAGTAATATGATAGGTGTGGGTGAGAAACAGGTCAATATTTAAATCCTTTTTTTGCTAGAAATCCTTCTCCCTTCCTATTAGGGGTGATATGCATGAAGAATGTGAATCAGCAAAAACACAAGAAGAAGAATGTGAAAGTGAAAGTTAAAGTATTGACTGAGCAGGGAGGATAATTTATAGTAATTAAGGACTTAAATATTGATATGTTTCTCACCCACACCTATCATATCGCTTCTGAAGATATTGATTTAACTACTGGAGTCATATGGATTACTTTTAAAAACTTTAAAGACACAAAAGTATCATAAAAGGAGTCCATTTGACTTTTGCATTATAGTCCAAGTCTTTTGGAGGCAAACGATAGATTATGGTTAGGAACCACCCAGAATTTAAGTAATTTTCAGTGACATGAAAATATTGGCGTCTGTTGAGTGTTCATGAGTGCATATGGATTTGGAACGACATGGGGGAGAGTAACTTATGACAACATTTTAACTTTTGGACAAACTGCTGTACTTGAAGTCAGGAGAATTCTTCGCAAAAACATTTAGAACTTGACTCTTTTGACTTGGTATGTAAAAAATACACAGCTGCCATCATGTTTTACTTTCTAAACTGTTTTGCAGTCATTAAACTTTGAAGGTGAAATTGTAAGTAGCATCTTTTCTGTAATTTTGCTTTAAGTAATGCTACGCAACATAATTTTTAAAAAATAAAAATAAAAGGCCATTTCAAACTTTCTGGACTCTACTCTTTCTAAAACACACACACACTGCTGGAAATTTCTGACCGCTGTGCTGTACATGGTGTTTTATAGCCACTATAGATTATTATAAGACTGTGAGTCTTTACATTAAAATGCTTTTTGCCATGTTCCCAGCAGAACGCAGGTAAATGGTAATTGCGGGGTCAGTCACAGTTGAGTGTATTTTAAAGTCAATGTCTGTTATCAAGCACTATTATCACACTATAATACACTATTATCATATTATACAGACAAACTTTTTTAAATTTCATTGTAAAAGTTCATGGTATCTTTCCATATCCATTATAGTTTCTATATCCATTAACTTTTTTTCCCAACATAGCTATATGAAGAATGGTTCTTTTTACATTTTACATTGGACATTAAGTGGAGACCAACAACAAAAAGTGAACAAAAATTCACATTGAAATGTATTAATATATGTATTAAAATATTAATTGCAATTTATACGCTTAACAGCTTTTGAAATACTCATCAGGCATGTTTATAAAGTTTGTTACTCTTGAATTTCTATGGTTTCCACAGTCAATAATTCACTTCACAAAACACATTGTTGATTGCTGTATGTAGACTTTGACCCTTGATCTACAGTATATATATATATATATATATATATATATATATATATATATATATATATATATATGCATGGGCGACATGTGCCGTTGCCCAGGGCGGCATCTTGCAGGGGGGCGGCGGCATCTTGCAGTGGGGCGGCACGAGGCCCCCCCCTGTCAACAACTTTGGGGGCTTGTTGAAGCGGGTTTCGCCCAGGGCGCCATACAAGCTAGAACTGCCACTGATGTTGAGAGTGCAGTTTGCTAATTTTCTGAATAGTTCATTGCACTTAGACATTTTAGAACCCTGTCTATTCTCAGCACAAAGTCGTACGTTTTGCTACAAGCCAGTTCACAGGATTTGTTACAACTTCACCATCTCATACTCATACTATTATTTAGTTTTATGGAAACTAATGTTGTTATAGTAAATCATCCAATGCAGTCTAATGATTTTCCTCTTAAAATTATGGGTAGGTTTAGCATTTGGTTATGGTATTACACTTGATTTTGGTTAGGTTTAGGTTTGGGTTAGTCAAGTCAAGACATTTTTAATTTGTATAGTACTAGGAGTTAAACTGTTAAACTGTCAAAAACCCACTGTTTCTTTTTCTTGGTACACAACAGTAGAAGTTGTTCATTTTGTACAAACCAACTTCTATAATTTGTTACGATTTCACCATCTCATACTATTCTTCTGACTTGTCATGCGATTGGGGTCAAATCGTCACAGCATTGACACCACAACCATCAATAAATCATAAACTTATGACCGCCCAGGTTAGTCAATCAAAAAATTGCTTATTTGTCTAGTCTGTTTGCATTTATTCATTATAAATAAGTTATACTAATTGCAATATTCATTCATAATAAATACTAATTAATAATGTTTATTTAATCCCAATGTTCAGAGAGAGGGTGCAAAAATTACAACAGTTCTTGGTGCGAGCAAACTTGACTAACATTATAAGTGGACCTCAGGGAAAAAATAAAAAATAAAATGCTACAAATGTGTAATATATGGCCCATTAGTATTAGTTAAATGCTGAATGATATGAGTTATATGTTGTACTTTTCTGCATTAGCTTCCTCTCTGCTCTGCCACTTGGCTTGTTCTCAGTGCGGGTTGAATTCACAGCGCACCTCTGCTGTCTGCCTCTTAATGCACACCAGGGAAGCTTTAATTAATGTCTTTGTGTGCACTTTGGACTGCAGAGGCCATTAATAATCTATCTCTCTCTCTCCATGGCAATACATTATCTAAATGTATTTCACACTGACAGGGTGTCTGCTGTGCATAAGCACCTGTCCTGAATCTAGAAGCATTTAAGCAGTAGCAAATACCAAATATACTGACTCCATTTGTCTCACTCGTCGCTTAAACTGCAATTTACATACTCTCTCAGCCTCTTAAATAAATGTAGTAATTTTAATCTTAATACATAAAAACATATTTTTTGAAGGAATAAGTATCCCACTGAAAATTCTGTCCTCATTTACTCACTCACATCATTCCAAACCTGTATCACTTTCTTAATTGAAAAAAGAAGAAGAAGAAGAAGAAGAAAAAAGAATGTTCAGTCTGATCTTTTATATGCATATATACACACAACTGACTTGAAATCTTTATTAGAGGGAAAGATTGAAAACAACAAATAAAATTTCAGTCTGATCCTGACACAGGGCTGTTGCACAGCTTCAAAAGTTTTGTATGGACTACTTTTATTTGACACTTTTGTGGTGCTTATTTAATATTTTTGGAGCTTAGCAGTCCCTCCCATACAGAAATGTACATGAAAAATATGAAATATGATGTACACATATGCTCAGATAGATAGATAGATAGATTGATATGCAGATACGGGTCACTAGCTTCAGTTAATGTTCACAACAACCATCAGAATGGGGGAAAAATGTGATCTCAGTGATATGGACCGTGGCATGATTGTTGGTGCCAGATGGGCTTGTTTGAGTATTTCTGTAACTGCTGATCTCCTAGGATTTTCACGCACAACAGTCTCTAGAATTTACTCCGAATGGTGCCAAAAACAAAAAAACATCCAGTGAGCGGCAGTTCTGTGGACGGAAATGCCTTGTTGATGAGAGAGGTCATCAGAGAATGGTTAGACTGCTTCGAACTGACAAAGTCTACGGTAACTCAGATAACTGCTCTGTACAATTGTGGTGAGAAGAATAGCATATCAAAATGCTATTCTGAGATGCGGGTTGGTGCTGTTTTGGTGGTACGAGGGGGACCTACCCAATATTAGGCTGGTGGTTTTAATGTTGTGGCTGATCGATGTGTGTGTGTGTGTGTGTGTGTGTGTGTGTGTGTGTGTGTATGTGTGTGTATATATATATATATATATATATATATATATATATATATATATATATATATATATATACACACACACACACACACACATGTTTATAGTTCATATATTTGAGAGTATTTGTACATCATATTTGAGCAAAAATTGTCATTTTTATATTTTGGAAATATATATTCCATAAATGTACAAGTATGTGACTTATCATTTCAGTCAAAACACAAAAATGTGTTTTACATATATTGTCATATATCAGAATTATTGAATGGGGCAGTCCCCATTCACTTTCATTGTAAGGAAAAGAGCAACGTAAACATTTTTGTGTTCCATGGAAGAACATTTTGAATGGAACAAGGTTAAAATAAATGATGGCTGAATTTTCATTTTTGAACAAACTATCCCTTTTTTATATAGTTATTATACTTATAGTATTATTTATTTATTTATGTATTTGGGGTTGGGTGTATGCTGGCTTTTGATGCCTTGCACATCGAGATTCTGAACAAATTTTCTTTAAAAATGCAGCTAATAAAGAAAGGGTATTCCCTAAATATATGAATTAATAATAATTCAGACTCATTAAAAAAAAATGTAGTATAATGCATTTATAAAACCATAAAAAGACTCATTTTGGGTTGATTCCCAGAATTAGGACACAAGAGGAAGTATTAATTAAATACAGCATGTTCAAAGCATCAGTGCTCTATTGTTATAAGCAATTGTTCTTTTAATTATGTTGTTAATGTTGGACTTTAATGACTTGATTGCATGTTTTGAACAAGCATGCAATGGCTATGATCGATTGCAATAGTAAGTGATCACCTCTGTATTGTGTTCAATATCTCTTTCTGCTGCAGTGTGTAAGTTGGGATTTTACCGATCAGCTCTACAGACCAAAAGCTGCAGTAAGTGTCCTCCTAGAAGTTTCACCACGGTAGAAGCATCTACTTCCTGTCAGTGTGAGCAAGGATACTATAGGACCGAATCGGATCCCACCAACATGGCTTGCACAAGTAAATGCTTCATTCATTCAGCTTTTGCACAGCAGACTACCCCAGTAAAGTTCCTGTATTAAAGTCCCATTCTTTTTCTTCAAGGGTTTATTGATTTTTAATGCTAACACATTTTAGACACATCCACAATAAACTTCAAGATTCAATGATGATATATCCTTCTGTAGAAGTGTGTGATTGTGTGTAGTGTGATTTCAACTTAAAGAAAATAAAATGTAAATGCCAAATTCCTGAGTAAAGAACTACACTACCCATAATCCATCAGAGAGAGAGAGAGAGAGAGAGAGAGAGAGAGAGAGAGAGAGAGAGAGAGAGAGAAGAGAGAAAGATCCTCCATTAAGAGAAACTGCTGTTACCACAGAAATAAAAATTGCAGCAAAAGAGCTCAGCAGTAATCAGCACGTCCCATGAAGCATTATAGATCAGTATTTATTGTTGTAAGAAAATATCTGATGCACCGGTATAATTGTATTTATTTTCTATGTCATATCATCTTTCAGAGCCCCCTTCTGCCCCACGTAACTCCATTTCTAACGTAAACGAGACAAGTGTCTTCCTAGAATGGAGCGCCCCGGAGCAGACTGGCGGCAGGAAGGATGTCAACTACAACATTCTGTGCAGGAAGATCACTGCAGGTCTCGGCCAGTACGAGCCGTGTGGCAGCCATGTGCGATACCTCCCCCAGCAGACAGGCCTGAGAAACACCTCCGTCATGGTAGTGGACCTCCTTGCTCACACTAACTACACTTTTGAGGTGGAGGCTGTGAACGGGGTGTCAGAACTAACTGCCCCTTTGCGCCAATACGTCTCGCTCAATGTCACCACTAACCAAGCAGGTGAGTATATCCCTCCCATTTGAATTGTGAAATATTGTGAAAAAATCCATACTGTCTGTGAGATCTTAAAGACAACATGAATTTGCACTGATTGTGACAAATTTCTTAGTGAAACTATATTAGCTAGCTAATATTGAGAAATAATATTGGTTAATATTATTTTCCCCCACTCATGCAGCTGTGGTTTCATCAACAAAATAAAATTAATTGAAGGAATATTCCAGGTTCAATATAAATTAAGCTCAATTAAACGCATTTTGATTACCACCAAAAAAATATTTTGACTCGCCACTTGCTAAGAAAAAGTACTAATTTCAGTAGGTTACAAAAAGGCACTTAGAATGGAAGTGAATAAAGGGCCAATCCACATCGTTATAAAAGTATAGCCATATTATGCAAACATTATATATAGCAAGGTTTAGTGCGATAATTAGTTTTAACCTTTCTGTGTGAGTTATATCTAATACCAGGATGACAGGGTTGCGTTTTCAAGACATACAGGTAGTAATAATAGTAATATTGAATGTAACGTTACCCAAATAAGGTTAGTGAGTGATTTTACCACACAAATGTTAACATGTAGAATGCTTGCATCCTTTGCTTGATGTGGCTATCCTTATGAGGACTCTCCATAGACATAATGATTTTTATACTGTACGAACTATAGATTCTATCCCCTATCCCCACAAAAAACTTTCTGCATTTTTACATTTTCAAAAAAACATAGTTTAGTGTGTTTTTTAAGCAACTTGAATTATGAGGACACTAGAATTGTCCTCATAAACCACATTTATAGAATAATACCCTTGTAATTACCAGTTTGTAACCTAAAAAATGTCCTCGTAAACTACCCAAACCCACCCACACACACACACACACACACACACACAATAAAAATTGTTTTATTTTTTTATTTTTTATTTTTTTTCACATTTTATAATAATAGTAATGTCATCAAAACTATGGAATAACAAATGGAACTATGGGAATTATGCTGTGACTAAACAAAATCCAAAATCAGAACTGTGATATATTTTAGCATATATATTGACATTTTCTCATCCAACTTCTTGAGGTATTACCCTGGGATGCTTTTAAAGAGTATTGAAGGAGTTCCCATCTATGTTGGGCACTTATTGGCTGCTTTTCTTTATTATTTGGTCAAAGTCATCAATTTCAAAAACTTTTTTTTTTTTTTTATTAAATTTTAGTTTTATAATGAAATAAATTAATGTGGTGGCACAATTATATTTTTGTCTACAAAACTAATTTCAAACAGTTAAGCATACGCCTTCAGATCCCTATAAAGGATGTATTTTGCACTTACTAGCAATTGGTAACTTTTGTTTTTACCTAATAAGTAAAGATTTTGACTGCATAATATGTATTTTAAGTCTGCATAATGTGGCCGATCCCAGGGTACCGGAACTCACGGAAACAACATGCCGACTTCCTGTGTGATCATGTTGGTATTTATACCATTTTCATGGTTGATATGTGACTGCAAAAGCACATACGTATATGTAACAGAGGGTAACTGCCTTCAGTCCTTTTCAATACAGTGGTAACTCTTCTGACTGTTATTAACTTTTCATTAAACTAATGATGACCCTAATAGACGCTAAAGCATAATCTGCTTTATCTGAAAGAGGGCCTCCAATTGCTCAGGATTGTCTAGAGACTGCTGAAAGGGGACACCTGTGCACCCATAATGTGTCTGCATGTGTGTGTGTTACATCTGAAGTGTGTGTCATGGAAGTGTTAAAGTTGATAAGGCACATTTGAAATGAGGGATTTGGCTTGAGCTGAGTAGAGGTTGCAGCAGAATACTGAGGGCTTTGCCTCCATGGTTGGGATAATCCATTTGGTCGATGTGTCGAGTAGCGGTCATGTTTTATGTGAACTAGATGGCTGGAGGCTAATCGTGAGGTTTGGCTGCAGTTCTGAGACCAGATGCACTTAAAAAGGTACTTGACTCTCTCAACGTGATTGGTATTGAAACATCAAGGCGAAATAACATCTTCATCTGTGTCGAGTGACTGAAAATCACTTTCCATTATCTTGCTTTTGTCTTCACTCATTTGTAGCTGAATTCCATTTCAGTTCTAAAATGAATGCTGTGACCATCCATGGTTATCCCATTCATATTTGTAGCTATTTGTATGTAAAATTTACATTTTTATAACAGAGGCTCCTGAGAAGTTTTTCATTCATCAAAGGGCTTCGGAATTGTGTTTATTTGCGCATGGTTTGGCCATGGCCCGTATTCATTTACCAATCTACAGTATATATTCTAAATGAAAAGTCCAAACTTAACAAAACTTGATAAATCTCGACATGTAGACATTTTGATGATGCACACTATATTTCATCCAATTCTGCCACTATAACTAAAAAAACAAAAAAACAAAAACTTTGCAACCATTTCATCAAGGAAGTTGGAACTTGGCATACATCCTCTTTGGTTCAACAGCAGCCGCAGCCCATGCATTTTAAGTCTAGGCCTTCAGTGCGATTCATGCCATTAAGAAAACACAGTTTCACAATGAATAAGACACCATATGCCTAGATCAATCATACATTATGTGGCAGTCAACTAATAATAACAATTGACATTTTAAAAACATGTCCACGCACGAAAGGCAGAACAAAGGAGGTCTAATACCAAGAAAAAGCTCTCTAATAATATATGCGATTTAAATTTTGCTTGTAATAAATTTTGTTTCGTCAGGGTACACGTTTACTTTTCAAAATTTGATCTGACACTGAATGCTAAAGCAGCCTAATTTACACTTAGAAAACTCCTGATGTTGCTATAACAATGCAAAAAGCACTTATCAATTTGCTTGAAGTGAAAATCAGTCCTCCTTTCCTGTTTAATTACAGAACATCTCAGGTTTTAAAATCCATAAGGATCACTTTCTCAACGGCAATAACAGCAGTGATGACAGCTGACTCGTCAGCAAGATCTCATGCTCTTCGCTTTCAAATTATGTACATCACTTAAAGCTTGATTGCATCACTCAAGGCCAGTAGAAGGCCAGGACTGGGAGATATCTTAAAGACCACACCCACCAAGAACAATAAATCAATCTGACTGGCTGATGAACCTTACAATCTGAATTTAGATGCCTATTCACTGCAGTGTTGAGGGATTTTGCAGAACTTCTGAAGGCCTGACAGGTGGAGCTCAAACTCACGTGCTGCTTCAGCTAAGGAGCATGGCTTCGAGCATGCGATTTGCGAAACAGTTGTCACACTTTGCTTGTTAGCATCGAGGAATAAATTCTGATTGGATAAACTTTTTGTTTTTTGCTATTCATTTATAGATGAATTAGGAGTGAAAAGCAATTGAAAATAGATTGCAAAAAGGTCAATGAGAATGAAAGGATGAAAAAATATTTATTTATTAGGCACGTTATGCCAGCAGAGAAGGCTTTGCTGGCCCTGAGAAATCACCACTATTCAACAGATAACATACGTAAAATATAGATTCCACCAAATGAAACGTTGAATACACAACATGGTGCCAAGAAGATATATACAAAAACATTTTTACTCAACAACATGGTGGCGCTGTTATAAGCTAAATCACGTTTTTTGCTAATGACTCTGGAACCATAAAGTCTAAGATACAAATGTGTGTTTCCTCTGAATCCTTCAGTGCTTCAAAATCATATGGTCATGTTGATTTACATTTATGCAAGACTGAACGGGTGAGCGAACGGGTTACACACTTTTCTGTGTTCACATGCTGGGCTCAAGAAGGGTTCATAAGCACTGTGATAACAAGTACTGCAAGTTCACACATTTGCGCAATTCAAAACATTTGTTACCGCAACAAGTTATTATAAAAATTAAAAAATGACAAGGCTTTACCAGATTTATATTGAAAAATAATAATAATAATAATAATAATAATAATAACAATAATAATATTACTGCATTGGCTAAAAAAAATGTAATCCTCACAATAATACAATAATCCACAATAATAATGAAGTATTATTATAATATTATTAAAAAAATAAAAAAAATAAAAAATAGAAAGTTAGTTTTTTTGACAATATGGAGTATGGGAGAGCAGTCCAGAGTAGACAACACATAATATAAAATATAATAATTTAACCAGCCTAAATATAATAATAATGATAATAATAATAATAATAATAATGAAGAAGAAGAAGAAGAAGAAGAAGAAGAAGAAGAAGAAGAAGAAGAAGAAGAAAATAAGAAATAAATATATGAATTAAACGAGGCATATTTTCAGTTTTTACCCACTTCCATTTTAAACCACGCCCAGATCCGGTTATATCTGAATACCGATACAGATACAGATAATTATGCCATAGCAACAGATACAGATACAGACAATGGCTTCAATGCACACCCCTAATTCAGAGGCCCTCCTGAAAAAAAATGTATCTAAAGAATTTTGATTGGTTAAGTCTTTCTGAAGATATAAGCCAATAATTGTGTTGGTGTCTAATGATTAATGGGCCTGTATCTTGTGAGCACATTATTAAAACCTAGCAAAATTAGTACACAAATTAGTAAAATTTCACCAATTTCCAATGCTAGGTGGCTCTATTACTTAAGAAAATCCAAATTGTGCAACTGTGATCATAGCAGTTGAAATCTGACACCAAAACAACTGTGGCAAAAGCATCCACAGGATATTATGCCAAACATGTGCTTGGACCCCGATAATTGCTGCATCCGGCTATATTTATTGTTTTATTTCTGCTTTTTTGCCACAATAAACAATCAATACAACAAATAAAATATTATATTAATTAGTCTCATTTAATATAAATACAAAATAATCAACCCATTAATTCAACCAATTCAATATTCTATAACACTCAAAAGATTTGTAAATTTTAGTACATCTCTAAAGTTTTTCATTCATAAAAGGGTTTACATTTTAGAAGCTGTCTGTACAGTACATTGATATTTCATGTATCAGTATTCATCCAAATGTGAAATAATAATAATAATAATAATAATAATAATAATATATATATATATATATATTATTATTATTATTATTATTATTATGTGTGTGTGTGTGCTAGAACCACACTTTACATATGAATACCAACAGCAAGTAATGAGATTACACTGAACCAGCAAACCTATAGTAAACATATAGAAAAAAATCTTGATCTAAGAATATGAAGCAGTACCGCACACCTACAGACCTGCAGCACTGTGTCATAAGAACCAGCACAGGTGTTGCAAGGGCTACAACATTTATTTCCACTTGTGCTTTACAAAAATCCATTATCATAAACTCTCAGGCCTTTTTTTAAAAGCTTAATGTACTGCTGTTCTAATTTAGGGAGGAATTTTTTAACATAATATTTGCTCCTATTTCCGTGCTGATGCATCTCTGTCACAAAAGCAACACAGATGCGGCTAAGAGGCGTACAGAAACAGTGTTAGGGTGCCATTTTATTTCACTGGGACCATGAGGGTACAGTATTTGCTCCCTGAAGAGATGACTTCAACATCTGCTAAACTCATTAATTTACCCTTGGATCAACAGAGGAATTATACTCTTTAAAACACTGTCAGTTACAACAAGGAAAATTATAATTTTTGTAGTGCAAGAGAGCTGCTCACATATTCTACAAAGCTTGTGTATGGAAGGCTAGCATGCTAACGCAAGTCTTTACAAAGACGTAGACAAAATACACTTTGTTTTGACTTTAGAAGTGGTGAGATTTTTAGAACCAGGAGCAGATCGTGCAGGTTGATCAATTGCTCGCTAATTTCCAGCATTTTCAAGCGAGTGGGATTTCAAAACAAGCTGAATTGTTTGCAGGTGCAAGTGATTAACCTGTCATTAGCATGCCTCTCAAGTTCTTTGATATTTCCCTGCTAAATGTCGACAGACTTGTGAGTTGAGGCATTTGTGAAGCTGTTTTTGCATTATTTTGTGAGCTTCTGCTATTTGCTCATTGACAGATAAGTATGTGATGCATGGGTCTGAAAAGAGTTGTGACACTAAGTATTCTCAATCGCTCTCAGCAAAGCTCTTCTGGCAAGCGGCTGTGAGCACTTGAGCTTTACTAAACTCTGAAAATCTGTTAATGGATGATTTGACTCAAAAAAAGGCTTTGCAGATGGTGACCTGATCACTCATATTAGTAAGACACTTACCGTAATAGCACTTGTTCAGCCTATATCCCCTTAATAGTTATGAATATGATCTGTGATACATGTTTAAGGAATAGTTCGCCCAAAATGTCATTTGTTAGTCCACACCCATAATTTAGTTATGCTTTCTGTGGAACACCAAAGGAGAATTTCTGAAGAATTTTGATGCAAAAATTATGCTAAATTAAATTACGTGGTTCATTACAAGTATTGTGGCTGTTCTGAGGTGAAATGTCCTCTGTGTGGTGCGAGTTAAAAGTTCTCCCAAACAAGTGAGGTTTTATGGTTAATGCTCTGTCAAGTTTTAAATCAGAGTCATTTTTGTTCTGACAGGAAGCGATGTGTTTTTTGATGCCACTCACGCTAAGCTGGATTCTTGTTTGACAACTGCGATTAACTCAGCTAACATGGCTCCAACTGTGTGAAAAAGATTCAGTGAGGAAGTGGCAACGTTTCTTGCTGATTTGTGATCGTGATTCTGTGGCTGGCACAGATATAAAAGACTTCTAGAGTTAGCTGATTCTCACACAAGATGAAGGCAACGCTTCCCTTTTGGAGGCATTAATCAGAGTGCTAGTATCACACTTCCTCTGACACGTTTCCTGCAGAATGCTGCTGTTCCATCTGTTAATGAACTGAGTGGTGGTGCTCTGATGGGACCTTTGCACTGCCGGTTGTCATTGGTGACTAAACTGTTGATGACTTTTACTGTTGACGACTCTGTGCTAACAGTATTTGTTTTGTAACTTACAACAGTACTTCGGTGATAAGGATTTTTTACTAATGGCCTTAGAAAGGACCCTTTTGTAACTGTTAAATAAACACAAATCAAGAATTATCACATTTATTAGACTGTCTACAGTGTATAACACAAAGGATGGGAGAGAAAAGCTCTCAGTGAACTAAAAATAGGCTTGTAAATATCAAGTTTATTTTTTCTGTACATTTGTGTTTCTATATCTACTCTAGGTCCACACAGAAATACATTTGCATTGATTATAACGCAAAAGCTGTCATCTGAAAATCTGAAATTCTGTCAAATGGATTTAAATATTATAAAATGAATTCTTATAAGGAATTATGCATAACATTTGTGTAGAAGGTGGGTGTGTGTGTGTGTGCATGCATGCATGCATACACTTTTTAACTGTAACTTGGAATTCTGTAAATAATCTTTATTAATAATAAAATATTTTTGAGCATGAAAATATGCATGTCACAGTTTCCCAGTTAAAAATACAATTATAAAAGTAGCAAAATAGATTTAATGAACTATTTCTTATTTACAATTTCAAAATATTATACATGAATATACAGTGTGTGTATGTGTATATATAAATCACATATGTTAGTGGTGTTACCGTAGTGTAAAATCACCAAAAGTATTTAATAGATGTAAGGTGTGCTGGCTGCTGGCAATGATGATGACAATGACATAGTGTAGAGAACCCAAGTGCAGTTTATTTAAAAGTGAGAACCAAAAACCCTGACTATAAAACATAGACTAGACTTGACTACAGCATACCAAACACATGCATTCATATTCAATACTTGACAGCTAGACAATGCAAACATGAGGGCTTAAATACAAGACATGGGAGAACATAAACCAATGAACAAACAGAACTAATAACAAGCTAATTAAACAATTAACCAATGAAAACATGACACATGAACATGGAGGGAAAACAGAAATCACATGACAAGGGAAACAGGAACTAAACATTTCAAAATAAAAGACATGAATCAACAAAATACACATGACAATAGAAAACACCTTCTTACTGGTTAAGTTTGGGATAAGTGTGGTTGCTTTACAAACAGTACGTTTCTACGTTATTTAAATGTATATACATATAACAGGTTCCTATTACCTTTAATTAGGTGTAACAACACTGACAAAAGAGGATGTCAGCCAGTGGTCAATGAAATGTATTTTTAAAAGCACACAATTATTTTAGTATGACCTTCTATGCACTGAAAAAGTAAATTAATTAATTACTATTTTACAGTAGGTTGAATATTCATTTTCAAAGAACAATTCTGCTGAAATAGCCACTACAATTACAAAATGACCCATTTACTCTTATTGCTGAAACCATGATGAAATTATCCCCAAAATATTTACGAATTTACATATTATTTAAATTAACAAACAAACAAACAAATAATTTGAGATGTGTAGAACTTTGTGATGTTTAAATTTAGCAGAAATCTGTAGAATCTGGGTGCAGAATTCTGTACAGGCCTACCTATTTTAGTACATTTTGATATAGGCAACAGGGTCACTATCTGTCACATCCCATGACTATTTTCTTTGATGGACCCCTGGTTGATGTTTTTGTTTCTTGCCATCACCAATACAGATCAAAATTCCCCAGGTTGACCTTAAGTATCATTCAGAATCAATAACTCACAGAGGTGCGTCTCCCGCTTGACTGAAAGTCAAACATTTAACAGGCTGCCAGAGCATTTAAGTGGTCCAGGCACCCTCCACAACACTGCTCGTTTCCTGCAGGCATGTGGATCAGGTTGCCAAGTATACCATTTCAGGCTTTTGAGATAGGAATGATTACAGTTTTGTCTGGGCAAAAAGGATAAAGTTACTCTTTGTTTGGGAAAGAAAGGATGGACATGGGCTTGTATGAGCTATTGGATCAGCGCCTGAGGAATCGTCCATAGAACTTAAATGCTCTTTATCTCATGGACACAGTCCGACACTTCTGTTCAGGAATATAAAGGCGGGTTTGATTTCAGCGTTCCACATATAGACAGATGGGGGTTATTTATGCGTCTCATATAATTGACATCAAACATAGCCATATGGCTTGAAGGGTGGGGAGTTATGGATGAGAGAGAAGTTTGGGGAAATTAAAGCTACATTTTTTTCACAATTATTCACAATTAGTTTTAAGTGTATATGTGCAATATGACTACAAAGTACCAGTAAATGTAACTCCTGAATATATAAATGTAATTCTAAATATATGGTGATGCATCTGAATATAAAAATGCAACTGAATATACAGAGTAGTTATACATCTGAATATATCATTATAAATCCTGAATGTGTAGTTATAAATCTGACTAAATAAATGTAAATCCAGAATATAAAGTTGTACTTCGAAATATATAGTTAAAAATTACAAATATAAAGTTTCAAGTCTGAATATATAGATGTAAATCTGAATATATAGTAATAAATCTGACCCAGAGATGTGCAGTCAGATCGGTGCTTTCCTTCCTGCAGGAGAGGTTGGAAGGGTGGCTGTCCCTCTCCACCTTGAAGGTGTATGTAGCCGCTATAGCGGCACCCCATGACGCAGTGGACAGTAAGTCCTTAGGGAAGCATGGCCTGATCATCAGGTTCCTGAGAGGCGCCAGGAGGTTGAATCCCTTCAGACCGTGCCTCGTTCCCTCATGGGACCTCTCTGTAGTTCTTCAGGGTCTACGGAGAGCCCCCTTTGAGCCCTTGCAGTCAGCTGAGCTTAAGGAACTCTCTTTGAAGACAGCCCTCCTGACTGCGCTCACTTCCATCAAGAGGGTAGGAGACCTGCAAACATTCTCTGTCAGCGAACCATGCCTGGAGTTCGGTCCGGGCTACTCTCACGTGATCCTGAGACCCCGACCGGGCTATGTGCCCAAGGTTCCCACAACCCCTTTTAGGGACCAGGTGGTGAACCTGCAAGCGCTGCCCCAGGAGGAGGCAGACCCAGCCCTGACGTTGCTGTGTCCGGTGCGTGCTTTACACATCTATTTGGATTGCACGCAGAGCTTTAGAGTCTTTGAGCAGCTCATTGTCTGCTTTGGTGGACAGCGGAAAGGAAGCGCTGTCTCCAAGCAGAGGATTGCCCACTTGCTCATTGATGCCATAACAATGGCATATCACGCCCAGGACGTGCCGCCCCTGGCAGGGCTACGAGCCCATTCTACCAGGGGTGTAGCGGCCTCCTGCGCCTTGACCAGTGGCGCCTCTCTAACAGACATTTGCAGAGCAGCGGACTGGGCTACACCCAACACCTTTGCGAGGTTCTACAATGTCCGGGTGGAACCGGTTTCGTCCCGTGTAGTGGCACGCACAAGCAGGTAAGTCCGGGACAGCTGGCTGGGTGTATTGCTTGCACATAGTGCCCTTCACCTCCCCTGAGCTGAAGATGTGCGCTGTTGACTCCCAGTAGTGTTCACAAACTGTGTTCCCTGTATGATTTCCTCCGAGCCCTGTGGCAGACGAGTTTGCGGAGGAACTCGCTGCCGGCTCAGAACACGTGCTAACTAAGCCCTCTACTGGGGTGGGTGCTCCGCATGTGTTGGTTCCCCGTAGGTAACCCCATGCGACATGTATCTTCTGCTAATTCGTTTCCCTGTTGGTAAACTGTGTCTTCCTTAGGCAGAGGCACCTCTGCCCCAGTCACCATGTTTGTAGAAACTCCTCCCCCGTAGGGTAGGACCTACCATGGGACTTCTCCACATAACATACTTCTGACAAAGCTCGGCAAGACCAAGTGACAAAATAGTGTCAAAATACCCCCCCCCCCCCCCCCCCCCCCGATGTATCACTACATCGACACAATGTCTCATTCCCTCCATCAGGGAACGGAGCTTACACAAGTAACCAGGATGTTAATTAATGTTAAGAGTATTGTAATGTCTGGGCTTTATGGAAAGGAAGTAAATCAGAACACATTTCACTATGTATTCTGTTATCTAAAAAAAATTGGTTGCACAAACATAAAATTATGTCATTGTCTGAATCCACATTCAAAGCGATTTCTCACAGTGATCAACTAGCAAAGATGAAAGACATCAGACCTTTTTCTCTGACTGTTTCCACCAATAAAGTTTAGAATATTTCAAATTTATGAACTGACATTTCCCTGAACAGTATGATGCACTTTTAAGTAATCAGCGCAATATGATATCTTCATTTAATTAAGAATAGCTGAAGGGATGGATTTATCAAAAATGAGCCTGAAGCATGCAGACATTCAAATGACAATTACAGCACATTGCATCAGGACTTTACTACATCATGCAAGGAAATATATTTTCTGCTTGATTTTAAATAAAAAGTGAACATAACTGTTGTGTTTGCAGCCCCATCTCCTATAACCGTGGTGAAGAAAGGCAAGACAGCGAAGAACAGTATTGCTGTTTCCTGGCAGGAACCTAACCGACCCAACGGCATCATTCTGGAGTATGAGATCAAGTATTTTGAGAAGGTAATTACTGCAGATCATGAGTAAATCCCTCCAAAACATGTAAAAAAAACAAACAAACATGTAATTAGGAAATGATATACCATTAAGCATGTTTTCCCCCAAGATCCCTTTTTCTTAATGAGTTTGGATGTTTTCCCTTTGAGATTTGTTGTTGTTGGTGTTTTTGTAATTCCTACTTTTCTCAGTGGTGATTCTCATTAGATTCTTAAAGGGACAGTTCACCCAAAAATGAAAATTCTCTCATTATTTACTCACCCTCATGATATCCCAGGAGTGTATGACTTACTTTCTTCATGTAACAGTTCAAGGATGGGCAAGGAGGAGGTGGGAACTGGCTGAACAGTAAACATAAAGATTTAATGTCAAACTTATCATGAAACAAACATAAACAAACACACACACATGCACACGCCCTCCTCCTAATCACACTCCTCCCCCGCCTGATTCAGGCCGAGGCATCACCAGTCTGACTAACTCAGTCCGGTGGTCCACCCCACCTCCTGCAAACCTGGGGGGGAGACGAGGAGAGGCGTGGGGAGAGGGAAAGGGCAAGCGGAGGCACAGAGAGAGAGAGAGAGAGAGAGAGAGAGGAGAGAGAGAGAAGAACTTGCTCGCCGGCTCCCGGACACACTGTCGCCCAGTCCTCAACCGCTCCTCCCCTTCTTGGCAGACGGCCGCGGTTCCTCCGACTCTTGGCAGCCGGCAGCAACCCCTCCGTCCCTAGGCAGACGTGGCTGCTCCCCTGGCGGATGGCAGCGGCAAGGACTCCATGACAGTTCATCTCTCCTGCCTCCTGGGTTTCAGCACCAATGTACCATTTCAAGGATGGGCAAGGAGGAGGAGGAAACCGGCTGAACAGTAAACATAAAGTTTTAATGTCAAACATAAAGGTGCAGTATGTAACAATTTTCATGTAATATTCGCCTTTTTTTGCCAATGTGTGAATGGCTTGTAACGCAACTTAAAAAATTAGCCCTTCCCGGACTTCCATGGTTGCCTATTAAAGCCTGTAGACTGATTTTCATGCGAAGGGAGTGGGTCGGTTTTGCCTGGAAAATCCAAACGATGTGAGGTTTATGCGCGCCCCCGAGAGCCTTGCCTCAGTGCTTTTCTTCCACTATTCAACAGCGACAACAAACTGCAACACTAGGTAACATTATCTTAGAGATGGAATCCAGCAAACGTCCGGCTCCCAGCACAACACCGACTCCTACACAAACTCTGAGTAAGCCAAAAAAAAAAAAAACACACAAACATTTGTCTTCTGAATCCCATCTGGCTAAGCGGGAATGTGATCGTGATCAAATGAAAACTAGAGGAACTTTTTTCGGTTTTGGGGATCAAAACCGACCCTGAATTGGCGTTCGTCTTATTGGACAGGTAAGCTTACGTAAATGCAAAGCATGTGAAATGTAGTACCATAAGGATTGATCTGTGTAATTTTAGCTTACTTGATCTTGCCTGCTAACGCTAATGAATTGCAAGCTAGCTTGCTTCGTAACTTTCAAAAAATTAATCTTTTCTTTATACTAAAAGTCTGGTATACAGGATAAATTTAAGCAAATACGCTGGTTTCTTGATCGTAGTACAACATATGACATACATACAACAGTGCCACATAACAGTGCAGTGCAACAGTAAACTGTCTGGTATAGTTTGGTAGTATGTAGGTGTATGTGTGTATCAGTATGCTATGTTAGCTGATAAGTAGTTTTAGTTTAGTCTCAAAGTTTGTAGTAAAACAATCATAACTGTGTAATTTTAATTATGCTACCTCATCTGTCAGCATGTTGCTGGTGAATCACGTTCAGTCCCTATTGAGTGTGTGCATGAGAGCGAGCACGAGCAACAGGTAGCTGGCTGCAGTTCACTTAACGGCCACAGGTGTCATTAATAAGGGTTTCTGAATCTTACATACTGCACCTTTAACATAAAACAAACATAAACTAACACACACACACACACATGCAGTGCAGCCACGTGCGTCTCTCTCTCTCTCTCTCTCTCCCAAACTGGCATCTCTGGCTGCTGCCCCTTATCTCACTCTCCTGCTGATCAGCTGATTCAGCGCCATCATGGCCAGCCATGCCCTCCTCCTCGTCACACTTCACCTGAACACATTTGAAATATCTCAGCTCAGTAGGTCCTTAAAATGCAAGTGGAAGGTGATTCGACTTCTGAAGCTCAAAAAATCACAGATAGTCAGCATAAACATCATCCATACAACTCACTAAATGGATTGAAACAAGCAGTTTGTCTGTCCACATTCAATACAAACCTTTTTAGCGGTCACACAGTCACAGCCAATCAGTACATATTTGATGTTTAATTTACAGTTAAACACTAGCTAGGTTTCCATCCACACATTGGGAAATTGCAGAAAACTTGCTGTATGGAAATACAGATCTGGGATTTCAAAGGTCAATTCTAAGTGCAGAGTTAGGAGGATGCAACAGCATTAATACAATGTTCTGGCATACTTTACTGTGGCTGTATAGCACCACCGCTGTGATCCAGGCACCTGAATCGGCTCTTTAAAATGGAGAAAGTGTGCTCAACAACACCAACGACAGTACATCTAAAGCGCTTCTCTTCATGTGAGCAGATAAAGAAATTTGTCGACAGCTTACAGGAACAGTGAGTGATTCCGTTACTTACGATAACTAGCCTCCTTTGGGAACAAGAAATACTTAGGACCAAAAGCCTTTTCTGCAAATTACATGATAGCTTAAAGGCATTTTGGTACTTTGATGTGAATGGTAACAAAATGGATAAGGAAAGACAGCAAGCCATTGCATGTGTGAATAGCAGATGTGATACATTTACCAGAAAAGGCAATCTGGCAACTGTACTGCAATTTAACAGGTTTCATGTGTTAAAGCGGCTAATTTCAGCACAAATAGCATCTGGTTAAACTGAATCGTGGGTGATTAATAAATAAAACGCTGGTAAATGCACAACTGTTTAGTGAATTTGTGCCTGTGTGCAGTAAGTTCATCCGAACTAAACATCTGTATGTATACTTTTTATATCTTCAGCAAATGTTTACTTGAAGTGATGTTAGTTACATCAGATCTGTCGTGGATTGTCTCGGCAGACCACCCCACTGGCGACAACCCTGACAAGGCCTGAAACTAAACTCCTCTCTGATCGCCATCTCTGATTGCTCCTCACCATGCAGCATTTTCAGGCTTCTTTGTTGAGCCATTTAAAGACAGAACAGCACTGAATACCAACCTCAGTTCCTCATGACCTCAGTGTTCGGGACCAGTCTGAGAAACATTAATACGAGGCACTTAGTAAAAGAAAAGCTATGATGCCAGCACCCGCTCATATGAAAGCTAATGGACAGAGCACTTAACACAGGCCTTTAAAACTAAAGCAATGAATACCATGAAACTGATCCTCTAATACTGGCCACAACACACACACTTTACCATTCTCTCATGTGATGTTAGTCCTTTATCCAACATTCTCTCACTTTCTGATAATTTCTGTATCTCTCTTTTCTTCTTGGCACTACAGGATCAGGAGACCAGCTACACCATCATAAAGTCAAAGGAGACAGAGATTCTGGTGGATGGTCTCAAGCCATCTTCAGCATACATCTTTCAAATCAGAGCACGCACCTCCGCCGGTTACGGAGGATTTAGTCGCTGTTTTGAGTTTGAAACCAATCCTTCCTGTAAGTTGACCGTACACACTGAAACACATTAAAGCACATTATGAAACAAAAGTTCCAGCTCTAAGATCATATTACGTGGATGAGCCACTTTCTAAACTGTTTAAAAACATACACACACATCTGTGAGAGCACATAAAAAAAAGTACACTTTTTAGTAGCCTTGGTTAATTTTCTGCACAGGGATTTCAAAACATTCTTCAATAAAGAGTTCTAGCCATTAACAAGCCAACCAGTTCCGCAATGAATCACAAAAGTACAACATTAGATTCAGAGTATTTCAAAATTGGGAAAAGAAACAAAGGTACAAGACTGTTTACTTAATGTTTTGTTATTGTTATTTGTTTATTTTTTATTTTTTTATTTTTTTATGATGGAATGAACTACTGACTGAAAAAACAACAGTACAACACACTGTAAATATATTTAGACAATTTATTTTAGGAATAATTGCAAAATATTCATATTTAACCCTCCTGTTGCATTAGGAAAATGCTCACACCTTTTGCATTAAGGGTAATTTTTGATCTGCATTGAAAAATTCTAAATGCATACATTTTTTATTTATTTTATATTATTATTATATGGTGCTAAGACCCACCTTAAGAAATTGAAAATTTATGGATTAACATAAGTTGTAAAGAATACTTAAAAAATAAAACAAAAAAGTTTAAAAACTTGGCAAACATTGGCAAAGGATGTCACAAGTTTTTATTTTTATTATATTTATATAATAAATATAATATAAATATAATATCAATATCAATATATCAATATAATATACACTACCGGTCAAAAGTTTTAAAACACTTGACTGAAATGTTTCTCATGATCTTAAAAATCTTTTGATCTGAAGGCGTATGCTTAAATGTTTGAAATTAGTTTTGTAGACAAAAATATAATTGTGCGACCATATTAATTTATTTCATTGTAAAACCAAAATTTAAAAAAAAAAAAATAAAAAAAAAAAAAACAATTTTGAAATTGATGACTTGGACCAAATAATAAAGAAAAGCAGCCAGTAAGTGCCCAACATAGATGGGAACTCCTTCAATACCGTTTAAAAAAATATCCCAGGGTGATACCTCAAGAAGTTGGTTGAGAAAATGTCAAGAGTACATGTCTGCAAATTCTAGGCAAAGGGTGACTACTTGCTAAACTGCTAAAATATAAAACAGTTTTGAATTATTTTGGATTTTGTTTAGTCACAACATAATTCCCATAGTTCCATTTATGTTATTCCATAGTTTTGATGACTTTACTATTATTCTAAAATGTGAAAAAAATTATAATAAAGAATAAGTGTTTCAAAACTTTTGACCAGTAGTGTATATACACCAATCAGCCACAACATAAAAACCACTTGCCTAATATTGTGTAGGTCCCCCTCGACCAGCCAAAACAGCACCAACCGGCATCTCAGAATAGCATTCTGAGATGATATTCTTCTCACCACTATTGTACAGAGCGTTTTTCTGAGTTATCGTAGACTTTGTTAGTTCGAAGCAGTCTGGCCATTCTCTGTTCACCTCTCTCATCAACAAGGCATTTCCGTCCACAGAACTGCCACTCACTGCGTGTTTTTTGTTTTTGGCACCATTCAGAGTAAATTCTAGAGACTGTTGTGCCATCCCAGGAGATCAGCAGTTACAGAAATCCTCAAACTAGCCCATCTGGCACCAACAATCATACCACGCTCCAAATCACTGAGATCATTTTTTTTCCCCATTCTGATGGTTAATGTGAACATAACTGAAGATCCTGACCCATATCTGCATGATTTTATGCACTGCACTGCTGCCACACGATTGGCTGATTAGATAATCGCATGGATGACTGTTGGTGCCAGACGGGCTGATTTGAATATTTCTGTAACTGCTGATCTCCTGGGATTTTCACACACAACAGTCTCTAAAATTTACTCAGAATGGTGCCAAAAACAAAAAACATCCAGTGAGCGGCAATCTGTGGATGGAAATGCCTTGTTGATGAGAGTGGTCAACAGAGAATAGCCAGACTGGTTTGAACTGACAAAGTCTACGGTAACTCAGATAACTGCTCTGTACAATTGTGGTGAGAAGAATAGCATCTCAGAATATATATATATATATATATATATTAAATTAAGCTTGTTTTAAAAACAACACATTCTTCATCTGTCTTGGCTCAGAAATTACCTGAATGCAATAGGTGGGACATACAAATACAGTATGTAATTAGTGTAAGAGTGTGGGGAGACCATCTTGATTATTACTTCATGGGAGTGGCGATTGCTGCTAACCTCTTTTGCCACACTTTTTATTTTTACGGTAACAGCGGCTTCTCTGATTGGTTGGATTGAATTATTTATGAAGGTGTGCTACAGTGATTTTTACCACAGTTCAGAAGGTTTCAGGCAAAATTATGGTAAAATAAATGTAATCCACAGCCCTGAGTGGCTTACTGCTTTATTAAGCTACATTTTGTTGTGTAAAATTCAGAGATGTTATAAAACATCAGCAATGTTCTATACATAGTATGGTTGTTACTTCTATTACATCTATGAATTTAAAGATAATTGTAGTTAAGCGGTTGTGATTAGAAAGCACTTGACCGCTTCTTATGGTTTTCCCTTTACTCCGTTCCAGCAGTAGCTGCGTCCAGTGAGCAGGGTCAGGTGCCCATCATTGCTGTAGCTGTTACCGTGGGCATCATCCTTGTTGCCTTAGTAACAGGTTTCCTGATGAGTGGCAGGTAAAAGAACATGTGGACTGTATAAATGTATATGTTATCCTATATCAAACACAAGCAAAGCTAATTCTTCATGTCATAACATCAGGTACCACTATCAGACAAAAGAAATCAAAATGACAAAACAAAGATAATATCTTTAATAAACCAAGGTATTTTGTCAGAAAATATGGTTATCACAGTTTATCTTATAAAGGATAAGCCATGGCAACCACATAAAATGCTGTAATGGATTTTAAAGTTTATATAAACATAATGAATATTGCAATGTGAAATGAAGACATACTATTTCATGATTTCATTTTCAATGCCAAGATGCAATATACGTATGAGAGCTTTTGTTTACATTATCACCACATTATTTATATCAAATAAGAGCCTCAGTCAATGAAAACAGGTTTTAATATAGAAATCAATTTAGCTCTCATATATCACAGAGGGAATTATAAGCGTGTCTGCATCTCTGTTCATTGGCCACAGCTCTACAGTGAGAAAAATATGTGTCCCCCACTTCTTAATGTAAACACTGGCAGGAGATTTGTTTTCACGATCACCAAACACAATGGCCGAGCAAGACAAGGAGCCAACAACAATATCCTGTTTCATACATGCTGTCCTATTATGCATCTCAGCACAAAGTGTTAAAATGAGACAGTAATACATGCTATTGTTCTCACAGACTACAGCAAACAAACACATTCTATAAATATAGCTGCAAGCAGTGATACCAGGGTCAAGCTAATTATCGGCACCATGAGCAGCAAAAGAAGCTTTGTGACATGTTTTTGGTTAGAGTCCGATGGACAGTGTATGAGGAGTTAGAAAATGTAAACTTTGAATCATAAAAAAAAAAAAAAAAACATTTGTTTTATAAATAACTAAAGAAATAGTTGTCGTGAGTGCCTCTAGGTGATGCAGGCCAATTTTCATGCAAATCGGACAAACAGTCTAGGATGAGTTCGAAAAAGTAGATTTTTCAGAAAATTCAAAATGGCCGACGTCCAAAATGGCTGACATAGGAATTTTAATTTTGGACTCGCTATGCCCCACTGAATCTAATGAGACCAATTTGATGATTTTATGACAAACTGTTTAGAAGTTATAAGCAAAAAGGTGTTTTTTTCATATCTCGTGACCAGTAGGGGCAGTATGCCAAAACACTACTGGTAACCTCAAGGCTTAATGGTAATGACAAGTACCAAGTTTCGTCCCAATCCCTCAAAGCGTTGCAGAGATACAGCCTCAAGTTCAATTTTGCACGTTCTTCGTCGAATTCGTTGAAGCGCCATTCGAAAACAGTATGGTTTATAAAAATTCCGTGAATAACTTTTTGTCATGATTGCCTCTAGATGATGCAGGCCAATTTTCGTGCAAATCGACAAACAGCCTAGGACAAGAATTTCGTTTCTAGGACTCACGGTTCAAAAGTTATTAACATAAACGTGAGTGCAAATTTGCGCAGTTGGTGGCACTAGAGGGTTTGAGGTAAATTTGAAAAAGGAAATTTGCTGTGGTAAAACATCAGACTGTCCTCTATCTGTGTGCGTCCCGCAAGTGGTTCTGTGGGCTGCCATAGACTCGAGCGGAAGAAAAAGAAGAAGAAGAAGAAGAAGAAAACTAACGAAAACTATAGGGGTCTTTCGCCCCTTCGGGGCTTGACCCCTAATAAACAATATGCGATTTGTGGGAATTACACTGGAAGTGCAATAGGTGTAGATACTGTAGTGTGTTTATCTTTATTTGCTCCTTATGAAATGTAAAATATATTCAAAGTAGGCAAAATAATATTGAGTTTGAAATTAAAAAGCAGATTGTCAGGAGAATATTTTTTTTGTATCCAGGCAATCACACTAGTGTGCTCCAAACAACTCGATTTTAGCAGAGGGCGAAACACTTACTGACTGTTTTGCTGAGATTTCGCTTTCTTCACTCAGAGGTATATGACACACGTGCTGATTCAGAATGGTGGAGGGGTGACTCTCTCCGGTTCCCTTTCATGTTGTGCTTGCCAAAATAGCAACAGGAGTACGTGAACATAAGCAATTGTAATAGAGTGATTTGGGATATGATTCATTGAGTAACTTTATCCTGTGGATGTGTGTGATTGTCTATTTATCCCATAGGGGCTTGCCGTAGAACATGTATGTCCATATGCAGCTTTAAGTAAGTAAAGGATTTATGTTCAATAAAAACGACTGTACTGCCTCCGTGTGTCACCGGTCCTACTCGACCCGCCCCGAGCAGGATTCGAATCAGCGATCCCCGGCATGGGAGTCGAACACGCTAGCAAGGAGGCTATAAAAGCCATGGCCCTAGCCTCGGTTGCTAGTGTGTCTCTTAAGGCCAGGAGAGTGAAGTTTACACACTGCACAGTTATCATGTACCAGCTGGCTACCGTTACACCCACCCCCTTCAACCTCACTCCCATCTGGGTCAAGACACCTGTCTCACTGGTCCTACTCGACCCGCCCTGAGCGGGATTCGAACCAGCGATCCCCGGCATTGGAGTCAGATGCGCTAGCAAGGAGGCTATAAAAGCCATGAATCACAGTGTATTACAATCAGCATTTGTGATTATATGCAGTTGAGTATGATCGTTGATGAAAACAATCAGATCTGAGTATGACGTCTTGTTGTTTTTTAAGTAAAAGAAAAAGCTCATTGGAGTCCTGTCGGTCAAGGGATTAATGACTGTAGAGCCGAGGAGGGCGGGGCCGGGCTGGAATGAGACACACCCGGTCCCCAATCAACCTGATGGGGCGCGCGAGGGATAAAGGCGGCCGGGGACGACAGTTCGAGAGAGAGAGAATGACAGACAGCTGTACTGTGTGTTTATAGTTGTGTGTTTTGTTTAAGTTGTTTATTAAATTATTATTTAAGTTTTCAAGCCGGTTCTCGCCGCCTCCTTTCCACCGAACCCCATTACACTGGTGCCGAAACCCGGGATTGAAGTTTGGGTCGAAGATGGATGGAAGTTGTCCCGTAGAGTCCTCCCAGTTGGCGGAGATCCTCCAAGCCCTTGCCAGCCTACATCAGAGCCAACAACAGACATTGCTTGAGCTCCGACAAGAACAAGACCGCCGGTTTGTCGAGTTCCTGCTCAAGCCGAGGACCGGCAGGCGATCCGGAGCCTCCTCAGCCAGGAGGCGTCCTCAGCCGCGACCCCGGACACTCCCACGCCATTACCCCCACCAGCTTTACAGAAAATGGGGGCGGCGGACGACCCTGAGGCCTTCCTGGATTTGTTTGAGCGGACCGCCGAGATCTGGGGCTGGCCGCTCGGCCAATGGGCGGCCCGACTGATCCCACTATTGTCCGGGGAAGCCCAGCTCGCAGCTCAACAACTGCCAGCGATGAGCCTCTTGGCCTACGGATATTTAAAAAGAGCCATCTTGCAACGGGTTGGTCGCACTCCGGAGGAAAGTCGTCAACTCCCTGCCATCCCCCGGGAACGCGGAGGGGTCGAGAGAAGACCGCCGTCCGCGGGGGGAGGAGGGAAGCAACTCCCCGACCACCTGGGGTGGTAGGGCCGCTGCCAGGGGCGGAGGAGTGTCCCCACGGGATGCCGGGAACATGGAGGGGCGTTCTGTCCGCTGGGGGTCGGAGGTCTGACTCCGGTCCGCCTGGGGAGGAGCGGCTGCAGTCCGCCTGAGAGGGTGGAGTAGTGATTGAGGACCACGCGACGGCGCATCAGAGAACCGGTGAGTTTCTTTTTTCTCTCTCTCCTCTCTCTCTCTCTCTGTGTTGGCCTTTCCCTCGCCATTTTGTTTTGTTGTTTTTCCCCTCCTGTCTCCTCCCAGGTCGAGGAAGGCGGGGATGACCCGCCGGCAGTCGGGGCGTAAGGCACGCCCCCCCCCCGGAGAGGAAGGGCGGGGGATGTACGTCATGCCGGGGGCTCCCCGGCCTGAGGCAATGCCGGGAGGAGTGTAGAGCGAGAGAGAGAGAATGACAGACAGCTGTACTGTGTGTTTATAGTTGTGTGTTTTGTTTAAGTTGTTTATTAAATTATTATTTAAGTTGTCAAGCCGGTTCTCGCCTCCTCCTTTCCACCAAACCCCTTTACAACGACCTCCCGCTGGCAGACGCTAATGCATGCTCCGTCTCACTTAGCATGTTGCTAAGCAAACTCATTAAACTGCTTCCACGAGGAGCGCATTTTTTGTGGCTGCCTATGTGAAGTGTCCCAAATCAGTCACTTCTAAGGCTCTATGATGGTTTGGATGTTCCCTTTGTAGCCAATGAGCTCTAGTTTGAAGTGCAAGACTACTTTGGTGGCTTTTCATCTCAGTAAAGACTGACTATAGTGCAAGCCAAGTATACTTTGGTCAGACGCGAATATTGAGTGTCCGCGTACTGGACGCGAGACTCAAATATCATCATCAGAAGAGTGCTCAAGCACTGAACGCGCGCAATCTGATTTTTGAACGCACAGAATGTGCATGCACCTGGAATTATTTGCACTAATTAGTGGGTCCAGAAGGTGGCAACACTAACATTTCAGCTGTTGTTGTCATGAAGAAGCACTAGAAGAAGATGTAATCGCCTGTAAACAACAGTAGATGAAGGTAAAAACATCAACAGTGGATGTGCACGTCAAGAATACGTATATGGGGAGGTCAGGAGATCCCTGCGTCTGTATAACTTCAGTTTCAAGGAATATAAAGACATCTTTATGGGTCTAAACTCCTGAAAAGAAATAGTCTGGCGTCTCATAGCAGTGTGCCTGTGTATACAGTCATATGGAGTATACTTTGACAGTATACTTATACGAGAGGTGGCTATGTCGTTCGTTCAGTTCGGCATGCAAGTCAGTCGCTTTCAACAAGGAGAGAAAGTGGTGAAATGCTCTAAGACACGTTTATAATTACTGTATTACAATTTATAAATTTTAAGAAATGGTCACTCAACGAATCAGGGAATTAATCTGAATTATTATTATTGTATTTTATTTATAATTGTTTTTTTTTGTTTTTTTGCTGGGATGAATCAAAATTCCCACCAGTGGTAGGCTGCGAGGCAGCTCACAAGGTTTTGGAAGATAGGTCTTGTGAACTTTTTAAGATTGATATGCAAGAAAAAAAGAAGAAAAAAAGTATTTCGCCAGAATACACAGCAAATTTTGAATTGCTGTCAACTAGGAAACAGGCATTTTTTTTTTTTTTTGTCCCCAAAATGGTGTAGTCTGTAAACTGGCCCATGCTAACCAGCCAAACCCTGACCCCTTGGTGGTGTTCCATGAATGGAAGTCTGTACTCACCTGAGCTGCAGCCTTTAATTCAACATTGTCAAATTCTGGTCGAGATTTACAACTGGTTTAAGGGGAAGACCTCAAAAAGATATCATCTGGCGAAGCTTCCATCAAGCCTCAAGATTGCCACTTGAAAGGCAGTTTCAGTTGTTTAAGCAAGGGTTAGGAAGTCCTTCAAGGGTGCGGTGGTTTGAAACAATTACTATATTCAAGTGTGTATCAGTCTATCAGACGGGCCACAGCCTTGTCACACATCGCTCACCTTTCATGTCACAGAATGATTTTGAGGGAGAGTTGTTAATAGCCTTCTTGGTCATGACTTATTCATGAATGAGCTTTAAGGGCACCAGCAGAAGGATTACTATTACAGAAAGCTGTCTGGAGTACAAGCCTCTGCTGGTCAAGGCTGTTATTGTAGCTGTTACTGGACTGCTTCTGTTGTAATTGATGGAGGTGATGGTGTCTTGAGGTGATGGGGTTGAGTCGAGGCCATTGGGTGAAAATTTTCATTTGGCCACATTTCATGGAATATGAACCCAGGGCATAACTCCTGCTGGACCATTTGTGCAAAGAACACAAATAATACCTCAAATCCTGTGGCTTGTTTAGGAGAGGTGCTATGATGAGTAATTTTTGCAGCTTAGCTTCAATAAAAGTTTTTAGTGGACTGGGAAGGGAGTTTTGTGATTGGAACCTGTGTTTTGGTCTACATAGCACATAAAACCCTTTTATTGTTAAATCCTGTCTCCCATCATACGTGCTGTTTAATATGTATAAAGCTTACATAATAGCCAATCTGAATATTACTCAGAGGAGTTATACTTGTTTCAGATGAGACATGGAGGTGTCATTTCATTTATCAGGCTGAATGATGCCAATCAGGCTCAGCAGTAGAAAGCAGAGCACAGGAAGAGGTGGAGCTTCAAGATTGGTGTCCTCGTCAGAGAGACTGTAACTCATCAGTATTTGCTCTAGTGGAGAGAAAAATGTGTACCTTCCCCAGGGGCTGGAGCCATAAAGACAAATCCCATGGGAAATAGACAAACACACACACACAAATAGTAAGCATTTTAACATAAACATACAGTATATAAATGCTTAATAAATATACTTATTTACGCTTATATTAATAAAAAACATAACATGCCCTAATTAATTATTATATTATATTATATTATTTGAGGCTGTCCATCGATAATTATTTTTTTTTTTTTATCAGATGAATTAATCTAATGAATCACATATATCATTATTTGCTGAGAAACAGGGCACCTTGCATTTTGGGGGCCCTAAGCCCAAAGATTTTCAAAATGGGGCCCCACTACCTACAGGTACACATAACCAAACACACCCAACATCAATAACTAAGCAAGCTTAAACTGTACAAATAAACAAATCAATTTCTTCATGCCGAGCCATTGAAGAAAGCCGCTTCCTACGCACCCTGACCAGTAAAGGCACATGTGGCCCTACCTAAACCAAACCCTTCTCCCTGCTGCCCTACCTTCAGTGAGCCCCCAGATCACTGCAATGACGTGTTTACTTTCAGTTATATCACACTCCCCGTAGACATTTTACTTACACATTTTGCACCTTACAGCCACTGTCTGTCTTTGCTTACGTGGGATGAATATGGGGACAAGAGTGAAATTGGCAAAAGACGGACTCGAACTCGGATCGCCCGCACTGAAATTCAACTGCCATACCAATGTCGCCACATCAGTTCTTAGATGCACACAAATTTACATACAGTACTTATGTCTTTATGCCTTTTCTTCAATTGTTATATAATATTTTTAGTAGTTCTGACATGTTCCTTCTGATTATTGGTGTGCATATAGCCAAGCTTTGTGGCCAGTGATTACATTTAGTGCAATTATTTATCTATACCGAACCCGGCGAGTGGGGGCCCCCTGGTGGACACGGGGCCCTATGCAGCTGCTTAAGTGGCGTATTCAACAAACTCTCACGGCGAAATCATCAGGATTCATACGATTTTTCTAAATTTGGCTAATTCGTATGATATCATGCAACTGCACTCCTTTGAATTCCTACGAATTTCACTACAGCCAATGATGTCGCTAGACATCGTTTCCATTTAATACACGACAATTACTTGCTTCTGTCACATACAATAGCTTCCTATCATGTTTACACACTATACTGATTGGTTAAGTTTAGATAAGGGGTTTGGGTAAGGACATAAAAATATTACTAAGTATGTCCTTAATGCCTCGTGTGTGGAATTCACGCTTCCGCATTAGACATCCGGGAATTTGCACGTGATGAAGTCATACGAGTTTATGCAAACAACATCATGCAAGACCATACGGTAAAGCCAACTTCTAAATTATGTACAAATTTTCATGATATTGGGTTGGCCGTATTAGGTAAGGCCAGTACTGATGAGAATGGCCCCCATATAAAGATAAATTATAAATAATACATAATTACTGTCCAGTTCTCAAAGGACACATTCTTGCATTCTGCTATTTTTAATTGTCACTCTATGTACAGGTGTGTGCCTCAGATAGACGCTTTTGAAGCACCATAAATTCTGCATTTTTGGGATGCTGCAAGCTAAAAGTAGCTGAAACTTTGACAAACACGTCTCAAGATTCCTCTATTCTGTTGTATTTCACCTAGCTGTCAAAAATGTGTCCTGTGTGATCAGCTTTCATTCTGTTACTGCGCTGCTTGTGAGGTTTATTGCAGTGGTTCTCAACTGGTTTTGCTTCGGGACCCAGATTTTACACTGGACATCAAATGGCGACCCACCATAGTAAAAAACATAACCTGTATTTCATGTATCCTGGGTCGCATTTTCTTTTATCTTGCATAGTTTTGTTCATGGTTTTCAAGTATAAATGCATGTATCAAGTGACATGTTTTTGTTGTTGATGTCAACAACAAAAAGAAGTTCCCTTCCCCCTTTTAAAAGTTGATGAGGATATTGATGAGCCCATTATATTTTGTATCCAGTTTATTTCCTAATATCAAACATAATTCTAACAGAACATATATTACACTGGTGGAAAACTTTATTCAAAATTTGTCCACAAGTCTTTGAGGTCCAGACTTGTATTTGCCCTTATATTTATAGTGTAATGACATAGAAGCACAGGCATAAGACCATGATGGTCCCTCATTACGATGGCTATAGGTCAATATAGCTAGTTTTTCTAATAATATAATAATAATAATAATAATAATAATAAATTATAGTGTTAATGAAAAATAGTACAGATTCTACTTAGTTTCATATTAAATAATCTATTATTACATTTGTTAAAATATCACAGTTACTGTTACTGCTGTAAAATCGTGAAACATTTTTGTATGGTTGATGTGTAATTTTAAATACAACAACTTTATTTTGGCGCATAGCACAGTGTTGCTCTGTTCCACCTATATATACACATATCTAATATACACATAATTACACACAACACAATATACAAATAATAATATACAATGTACAGTATACAATACACACAATATACACATACACATACACCATATAAAAAAAAAAATAAAAAAATAAAAAATATATATATATAATATACAGTAGGTTGTATTGTGCTGTGTGACATTCAGGCTGTCGGTTGATAGTCAGTTGCCAGTGTGTTGTTAAGAGAGAATATAATCCTTGACCCAGTCCGAACAGACCTGCGACCCACTTTTGGGTCTTGACCCACCAGTTGAGAAACACTGGTTTATTGAGACGTGCTGCCATCTACTGACGATGCTCATAAAAACACATGTACTTTAAAATTTAACTGCTCCTATGATAGGAAAATATGTACTTTTATTATGGAATTTACATATACTTGTCAAGAGGCATGATAAATTGCATTCATTTTTATTATAATTAATCACACTAAATTAACGCACTTAATTAACAGCCCTAACTATTTTTAAATACATGTAATTATAACGTAATTATATTTTAATAATTATAAATATAAATAGTACATGTAATAATTCAGATAATTAAAACAGGCTACGTTATATTGATGTGACAGATGAATAAAGCAATGATAAGACAATACAAAAATTGCAATACAAAAAAGAAGACAATATATTGTTTATTTCCAAATCATTGAACATTAGCCAATCATATTGCAATTTAATTTGTCAATCTTACCAAGGTAGACTTATTATGCATTAAAGGGCTTTTCTTAGGACGCGTGTGCTTGCACGTGTCAGACGGACACCAGTGTCTCACTTCGGTTGCGTTGCATCATGAACATTGCTTTTAAGATGCTGTGTAGTTTGAAAAACATGTCTCAAGACCTCTGCACTCGGAACTATGTCCAGCTATGTTTGAACACAATAATAGGTAGTCATCTTGTGCTGTCTACTTTTGATAAGTGTGGTTTATTGCCTGTACAGCTGTGTGATGAGCTTACTGCCCCTTGCTGACTGAGACTCATAAAAACATGAATATTGGACAGTACTTCAAGCTTGAATTGCTCTTAGAAAAATTGCTTTTAGCCAGGGGCATAATTTGTGTTAATGTTTTTAATGTTATATTTTTATATAATTAATCACACTGAATTAACATGTTAAACTGACAGCGCTAAGTATATTAAAATACTATTATAGTGAGATTAAAAGGAGATTAACATTTTTTAAATTTTGCTTCAGTCCACTTTGTGTTTATATTAATTACTGTAATGTCTTGACTCACGTGTGTTGTCACTTTCCTTGTTACGTTGATGTCAAAATAATTGTGCTATTCCAAGTGGTGTCTCAACGTATCTAGTCCTAGTTACCTAAAATTCTCTGCAAAAAAACACTTTTCAGGTCTTCATGCTCATTCACAGGATATATCATATAACAGAACTTGATTACCATTAAAACATTCGGAACTTTATGTACAGGTTTCTACCGTTGTCAACTCCTTAATACTAAATGCTTCATATCTGTCCACTTTCCATTAAGATGCATTTTTATAGGTTACTAATGTTAATAAGTGTTATTAAGCATGTATAACCTAATGTAAAATGGCTCCCTATTTCACAGACATTGCATGAAAGTATTTTTATCCATGTTGCTATAACTGTATCAGTGATTTATAATGCATTTTTGGCTTATGTGTCATATACTGTATGTATGTATGTATATATATATATATATATATATATATATATATATATATATATATATATATATATATATATATATTATTGAATGTGAAACAATGAGGTATGCAACAATAAGCGTTTCAAACAGTAGCATGCTATATTCTTGTGCAATAACCTCTCTACAATGCATGTTTAATTCAGTGAGTGGCATCCAGTTATCTCGGAAATAAAAATGCTCTGTGAAATAGAAAACAGAGTTCAGCCTTTCAGTTCCTGAAACATCACTGTCATCACAGCACTTACTCAAGTGCTGTCTACAGACTAGTGTTGTGGCTGCTGAATGTTCAATCACTCAATCCACACACACACACACACGCGTGCATACAAACACACTATGCTGGCAGATAAAACACAGTAATTTTCATTTAAAGGAACAGTTTACTCAAAAATGATATATTTTATGAAACACTAAAAAATACTTTAGGCCTAATGCCCATACTGCCCTTTTCAAACAAAAGTGGAAAGTGAGTTCCAAAAAAGCTCCATTAAATAGTGCATACAAATTGTGCACTATATTCCAAGTCTTCTGAAGCCATATTATTGATTTGTGTATGGAACAGACTGAAATTTAACTCACTAAAAATCACCTCAATTCGAGCTCTCAAATCTCATTTGCACATGTGCCTGTTAAAAAATGGTGCTTTAGGACATGTCATGACGTGATGTTACTGACGTCAAATGTTAATGGTTCTTGTGTGTCCCATGACCGATCAGGATGTGAATCGTACCTCAAAGTAGATGTTTGAGCTCTGGCGGAGTGAACGTTTTTTAGTGTATAACAACTTAAATTCAGTCTGTTCCTTACACAAAGCTATCGTGTAAGGCTTGGTAAAATAGTGCACAGGTCATAGTCTACTTTGAGTGCTTTTATGGTGCTTTTTTTGTCCTTATTGGAACTTGGTAATTTAAATCACCATCCAATATTAATGTGTAGAAACAGACGCTTAAACACTGCAAAACTCATGTTGTGTTCAAGGGAAATGTTTGAATGACATGGAGTTGAGTAAATGGTGACATCATTTTCATTACTGAGATATCTATTCTTTGAAAACGTTTGTCAGAAAAACTTATGTTGCATATGCACACGTTTAAATAGTCATTTCTAGAGTCTGTATGCACTGAAAGCAGATAAAACAATTACCAGTTCTTTCTTTATTCTGTTTATTACCCCTTCTTAATTATAAGGCCAATTCAATTAACAACACTGCATGTAAAAAAAAAAAAAAAAGAGTGAAAATAAGTGTGCAGGTGATTTTCAAGAGTGGCGTATGAATAAAAAATAATGCATGTTTTATTTATTTACAGACGTTGTGGCTACAGCAAAGCCAAGCAGGATCCAGATGAGGAGAAGATGCACTTCCACAATGGTCACAGTGAGTGTTTAAGACAGAGATACAGACAGACACATTCGGGTTCACTCAGAGTTCAGTGGGCCCATCTCATCCGGTCATCAGGGCAGATATTACATCTGGGCAGTTGATCATGAATGGAACAGCACTTTTGCTTCCCTCATGGTATTTTGCTGCTGTTACGTTATGGTGTACAAAAGAGATCTTGTGGTTTCCTACCATGTACACAACAATACATTGACATACAGAAGTGTGGCATATTTTACAGTTTGCTATACATTATCATGCTTTGCAAAAGCAATCCATCATCAGGGAAGAACAGTCTCCAGAGAGAAAACCTCAAACAATATCTCCCCTCGTTCCTGCATGCATCTTCTTACATACATCACATATCAACACCTACAAGATCTGTAAAGTGTCAGACAACAAAAATTTCTCCTCTCGCTCTGTTTGTTTTCCTCTGTGTTCTTCGCAGTCAAATTCCCAGCGGTCCGGACATATATCGATCCCCACACCTACGAAGATCCCAACCAGGCTGTCCATGAGTTTGCCAAAGAGATTGATGTGTGCGGTATCACCATCGAGAGGGTTATTGGAGCTGGTGAGTGAGTTATGCACAAATAAAACAATGGGACATATAAGCAGAATTTTAATTAGGTTAAGTGTGGAACATTTGCTGGCACTGTCCAAGAATATGGCACGACCTGCTCCCCCACATTATAAATTATTAAATATGATTTATTATAAATCAATTATATTTTTCTTCTGTCCACCTCAGAGGTCTTGACTTTCTCATAATCTGTTAATTTGATATTCAATTCATTATAAAAAAATAAATAAAAAAAAACTAATTTTAAATACAAAAACACAGTATTTAGCTTTCTCGCTTTTTGCCCACAACCCTGTAACTGCATGATTTTTACATTATTACACACACAAAAAAAAGGACATTCGGTAACACTTTTTAACGGTGTACGTGTTTCACATATTACATGTTACTAGTATTAATTACTATAGTAATAACAGTATTTAAGTACAAGCAGCTCTACAAAATAATAACACAGTAACAAGTAGTTCATAATATAAATGTATAATGTAAACACATAGTAACATGAACACTGTAAAATAAAGTGCAACTGAACATTCCATACAATTATATGAGTCAAAAATATACAGTATATGTATATGTATTATAAAATACTGAATATACATTTGTAAATCTGATTAGATAATTGTGTATAAATATATATTTATAAACCAATTATATAACAAAACAGTTGTAAATCCTAAAAATCCAGTTACATGTATGTATATATATATATATATATATATATATATATATATATATATATATATATATATATAGTTATAAGGCTCATTATGTAGTAGTAAATCCAAATATGTTATTGTAAATCTGAATAAAAATTGTGAATCCTGAATATACTATATAGTTGTAAATCCATATTTGCAATCGTAAATCTTGATGCAAAGTTATAAATTTAATATAGAATATATTGAATATAGAATATACAGAAATGTATGTAGACCAACTTTTAACAATTTGCAAAAATTACTAAAAATGTATAAATTAAAAATAAAACAGCTCATATAAAATTTAGTTTGACCTATTGACTTTTCTTTACCGTTTTGATTAGGGCTGTCACGATTATGAAATTTGGCTGACGATTAATTGTCAAAAAGATAACTGCGATTATGACGATTAATTGTCAGTTTTAGGGCTATGACGATTAATTGTCACTTTTAGGGCTTTCACGATTTATTGTCATAGAAATTGACATATTTCTTAAGGTGCATGTACACCTTAAAATGTGTAATTGTGGTAATCTCAATTGACCGCAGTTAAATCAAATAACCGCGATCAGACGATTATTTAATAACTGTGATAGGCCTAGTTTTGACCCCCCCCCCAAAAAAAAAAAACATGAAAAACTATGTTGTACCCTATTTGGAAAGTGCCTGTTGCCTACCGTGAGATGGTTTAAAGAATTTAGCTCTTAAGTTCATCAGTATGTTCATTAGAAAGCATGCTTTTACCCTAAATGTGGCTATGAAACTTAAATAGGCATTGTGAGACAAATATTTTCATACAGTTACATCACATAGATTTATTTAGGTTGCATTCTCTTTAATTTTTTGCTCTGCAAGTGGCACACTTTAAATACTAGTGTGGCCTGCCAGACTTTATTCATTTAATCAGAAGCAAGGTCATAGCTCAGAAGCTTTGCACATTGACTATGTTTACATGGACTCCAGAAAGCGGCTTATTGCGAGAAAGCGGGTTATTGCGAAAACAGCTTTCCTGTTTACATGCACTGTATAAGTGACGTACGCTTTACTCCCGTATACATGCGGCTCGGTCAGTAAGCAGCTTTCTCCACAGCAATGTAATTTTCCTGTGACGCTTGTGTAAATAACAAACATAGGATCCGAGGAAGACTTTGCTTTTTTTATTTTCTGTTGCTTCGTTATTTTCGTTGCTGTGTTTGTTTCCTTCACCTTCTAATGCAACCTGCAGCAGAATTGTGCTGCAATAATGGAGTTTCCCGGGATTCCCCCAGTGTACAAGCATGTAAACATGGTCATTGTTGCTTCACTAAGGAAATGTGCCTGAACAAAATGGGGCATTTCATTGTCTGCTGCGAGTTGTTGATGGCTCTGTCTACCGGTTACAGGTGAGTTCGGTGAGGTATGCAGCGGGCTGCTGCGACTGCCGGGGAAGAGAGAGATTCCTGTGGCCATTAAAACTCTGAAAGCCGGTTACACAGAGAAGCAGAGACGGGAATTCCTGGGCGAGGCCAGCATCATGGGCCAGTTCGATCACCCCAATATCATCCACCTGAAAGGAGTGGTCACCAAGAGTGAGTGCCAGGATCTCTTTTATTATTGGACAGCAAAGTTGTCATTTTTGTGCTGTGCAAAGAAATTTCAGCTTTGCTTCAGAATAACAATTGATTTGAAGACCCCACGAAATAGCCTGATGAGCACAATTTTCTTTCCTTTGTTTACCTGAAACAGGAAGTTGGAGCGAGACATATTGAAGGGCTCAACCTTTTTAGGGGTTCAAGCACCAAAGGTGCTGGAACCCTATTGTATTTGCACTGACAATTATTCTTTTTCAGCCCTTAAAGTGTCTGGGCAAGTCATAGAGACCCCAAACTTGGCAGGGTGGTCCCAAATCTCTTCCGCTACTAAGCCAATCTGACACCAGGTGGAGCTATAATGAGATAATTTACATTTTACTTCTTGAACTGTATTGGCTAGAATCAAAATTTGAGTCAAGCCAAACACAATGTTTATCTCTGATTTCGTTTCCTTCTATAAATAACGATTTGTACAACATTTGTTGTGTGTCATCTACTGACCTTCATTAAAAAATGGTATCAAAAGAATTTTGATCATTTTTAAATTTGGCATACACAAACAGGGTGTCTAGATAAGCTTGTGTACCGAATTTTGTGAGAATCCACCACAAGGTGGCACTATAATAAGCTAATTTACGTTTTTGCCAGTAACTTCGGAACCATAAGAGCTAAAATAAAAAAAGTGTATTTCATCTGAATCCTTTAGTGTCCCAAATCATATGGTCATGTGCATTTCCTTTTCTGCAAAACAATTTTTTCAACCACTTTAAAATTATTATAAAAAAAATAAAATTTTGTTTGTATGATCTTTCATTTTATCGACAGCCTATTGATTTCAATGTGATTTTTTTTTTTTACAATATTTTTATATCCTCTTAAATACAATAGTGTACAATGGCTTTCCAATGATCAAAATATATTAATGTAATTTATTATATGTCCCTTTTTTCAGATCAATTGTGACAGATGCGAGAAAGATATGTTTAAGTTGCACTAAATGGACTTAAGAGCAGTTTAAAGCTCTCGTTAATTTACAAACGTTTTTACATATTACTTGAATAACAATGCTTTTGGGAAAGGCGCCACAGAGATTAAGTACTACTTTAGTGCTACTCCTGTTCAACAAAGTGTTTTTTGGAAACCCAGCCATTAGCCAATATGTGTTTAAATATGGCCCATAATGACTAATTGGTCTGTATCTTGTGAGTGCAATATCCAAACTTAACAAAATCTGGTATACATGTACAACAGGACATTCTGAAGGTACATGCCAAATTTCATAAATTTCCAATGCTAAGGGGAACTATAACTTAAAAAGATTGTGCAACTGATCAAAGAAGTTTAAATATCACAATTATATCCATAGGATCTATTCTGTCAAATTTGGCAATTTTAGTCATGTTCTCTTTACATGTGCTTTGACACTGATAATTGCCGATTGTGGCTGTATACTTTACATTTTAGTTCAGAATTTATTGATGTTAAATATCATGACTATAATCTTTTAATGAAAGCAATAAATGTGATTTATTCTGTCTCTCAAAAAGGTAAACCAGTGATGATCATAACAGAATATATGGAGAATGGATCACTTGACACCTTTCTGAAGGTAAATCACCTTATTTTAAGTTGCATTTCAATTATTAAAATATACAAACTGGTAATTAAAAAACAAACAAACATTAATTTAAATAGATGTTTTTTTTTTTTTTTTTAATTATTTGCACTTTAGCTTTGTGCAGATAAATAAAAAAATAATGGAATGTTCCAGGTTAAATACAACTTAATCTTTATGAATAGCATCTGTAACATGCTACATCTATAATCATTTGCCACAGAAATAATTTAGACTCGTCCATCTGTTTGTAAAAACAAACAAAAGATGCGTGTAATAGTCTTACAATAGAAGTCTATGGGGCAAGGCATTACTATAGGGTAAAAAGACTTACTAGACCTTAGAAAGGGACTTTTTAGAGAATCCACTGGAATGACAGAAGTAATGTGTAAATAGAGCATCATCCATCTAGAACAATCATTCCACTACTAATGCTGTCATTTGAACTAAAGATGCTTAGTTTCAACAAGGAAGATTAAAATGGATTATTTTTAATTACACTGGGATTCATGTGTATTTTATATTGTTATTGCTCCAACAGAAGAATGACGGTCAGTTCACAGTCATTCAGTTAGTTGGCATGCTGCGTGGAATTGCTTCGGGCATGCTCTACCTCTCTGAGATGGGCTACGTGCACCGTGACCTGGCCGCCCGCAACATCCTGGTCAACAGCAACCTGGTGTGTAAGGTGTCTGACTTCGGCTTGTCCAGAGTGCTGGAGGATGACCCAGAGGCAGCCTACACCACCCGCGTACGTGCTTCACAGCAATATTGCTGGCTCATGCTAACAACTAAAGCCCTTGTCAATTAGTTTCCTCTCAGCAGTGCTATGGTTTAATTCTCCATTCAAAAAAGAAGGTAGATGTCTGCACAGTGAAATTAAAGGTCCAAACATTTATTACAACAAAGCAACGTTTCGACCAGTTAGGTCTTAATCGTTGTGCCTGATGAAGACCTAACTGGTTGAAACGTTGCTTTGTTGTAATAAAAGTTTGGAGCTTTAATGTCACTGTAAGGACATCTGCCTTCTTTTTTGATGTTCATTAATATTTTTTCTGTCCTGCACCTGAACCCAACTTGGGTTTTGGATGGGCACACCTATTTAACAATTTTCTCTACTCAAACACAGGGCCGATAGCACATTCCTGTTCAACAATATTGCCTTCCCAACAAGCACTAAATATGTTTTTTACAGCATATCACAATGTTGTGTTTTGGTTGCAGTGAGGTTATGTTGCAGTAGAATGTATAACGGTCTAGAAAGCATATCTAAAATAAAATTAAAAAATTGTAACCAAAACACAACATGCCATTTCCATTTTTGAATAAGCAAAAATGATCAGATTATCAGTATCAGCTTCGAGAAATGTTGCATTTTAGTTTTAAATGCCTCTTCATTTTATAGAACCAAAATAAAACGTTGTGGAAATGTTATGAAATGACATATCTAGATTTGGGGTAGCCTCAAAAAGTCAATATAACACTAAACCAGAGACAGACAAAAACAGAGCCTTCAGTCGAAAACGTATTAGTGTGGATGTGGACTTACGGTGCATTCACGTCATTGAACCGAGGTTACATGCGTAACTGGAGATGTTCCCTTTCGATTCAGTCCACTCAACATTACGAGAACTCGCAGTGGGGAATGGAGTCCCATTACGCCGCACTACGTGATGCCATACCACCAGAGGAATAAACACTTGAAAAAAGGCTTACAGACCGATGACTTATAGACAAGTCTCCAAGTATATAAATGAATGAATAACCCCACATGGTGAAAACCAGATGGAAAGTTAATCTTAGCCTGGGAATCTATAGGAACCAGATACTTTACATACACTCAGAGTAAACTTAACCCTTTCACAGCCGGGGTTGGGAAAGTAGGTTTTATTTCCATTGGAAGTGCTTGTGACTATTTCCCATGGAGGGCCGTCCAGTATCTCTATCATCTCCGGAAACCAGGACATTCGCAGGCCAACTGTGGGCCAAGGTTTCCATCCCCAGTGGGGCTTGGGACATTGAGTAACAAAGGGGAGAGTGGGTGTTCTTGGCAGAGGCAAAAAGGTCGACTTCCGCTTAGCGAACTGTCTGAGGATGAAATCTCCATTCCCCCGGCAACGGTCCCTGGCATGACAGCAGATCTGCTCCACAATTCAGGCGCGAAGAGAGAGGAGATTGCACCCTCTCTATAGGAGGAGGCGCTGTGCCAGGCTCATCATTTGTAGTGATTGGATTCTGCCCTGAATGAATCAGAATGTGGTGATGTCGGAATGAAAAGCCTTCAAAGCTGGGAAGACAGCTAACAGTTCTAGGCGGTTTATGTGCCAAGCCCACTTCGCACCTGTCCAGAGGCTGAAAGCCGGGGAGCCGTCTCACACTGCTCCCCAACCCCTGTTGGACGCATCTGTTGTCACCACTTCTCGCCTGAAAACCTGACCCAGCATAACACCCTGCTGGTAAAAGGCTGGAGCTGTCCATGTTGCTAGAGCAACCAGACAGCAGCGAGTTACACCAATGTGCATGCCCCCGTGGTGCCAGGCATGTTGTGGTACATGACGCTTAAGCCAGCACTGGAGAGGTCTCATGTGTAATAGACCTAATGTTATGATGGCAGATGCTGCCGCCATAAAGTCCAGTATTCTTTGAAATGTCTTCAGCTGAAATGTTTTCCCCAGTTTGAACTGAGACAGACACTGAAGAATGGTCTGAACGCACTCATTCATGAGGTGCATATGCATGCTTACGGTCGAGACAAACCCCATAAAGGGAGATCTGTTGGCTGTGAGAAAGCGTGCTTTTTGTCCAGTTGACATTTAGACCTAAGCTTTTCAAATGTCAAAGCAGCAAGTCTCTGTGCTTGCACAGCAGGGCCAATGATTGGGCCAGTAATAGCCAATCATCGAGGTAATTTAAAATGTCCATCTGCATGGGGTTCGTGCTTGGATTGTTATAGTTTTTGTTTCAGACACGTTTACCTGGCCTCAACGACGGCTCAGTGGCAGACTTTGGCAGTGCTGGAGCAGCAAGAGTGGGGTTCTTTGCCAGGCGCTGACCGGAAGTAGAGTGGGAGTGTGCCAGGTAAGAGGAAGAGCTGCTTCTCTTTGATATAAAGTGCTTCATCGCTTGTGACTGCTTTTGGGCCGCGATGAAGCGCTCTGCAAAGCCTTTGATGCTGTTGCCAAAGAGACTTTCAGGAGGGTGTCGAGGAGCATGGCATTCTCTGCTTCACGCATCTCTGTGAGAGTCAGCCATATATGCTGATTCAGGACCACCAGGTTGCTCATTGCTTTCAGATGGCCTGAGTGGTGGCTTTTGTGGCCCACAGCACCAAATTTGTAGTGGTACGGAGCTCCTTAAACAACACTGGATCGGGGCTTTGCTTGTCCATATGTTTGAGAAGCTTGGCCTGAAAAACCTGGAGCACCGCCATACTGTGGAGTGCTGAACCAGCTTGGCCCGCCACCGTATAAGCCCTTCCAGCCAGTGCAGATGACAGTCGACGTGGCTTGGAGGGATGGGCGGGATTTTCATCCCATGGCGGTAGCCAGACAGAGGTGGGTTGCAACCGCCTGTTCCACCAAGGAAAGCTTTGAATAGCCTCTTTCCTCGGCGTGGTCCACCATGGTGAGGAAGGCAGTTATCCGAGTGCGCGAAGAGTAGACGAAGAGTAGACCGCATGCCAGGTCTTCGTGAGCTCCGTGTGGACCTCCGGAAAGAATGGTGCGCTTCTTCAGACCACAGTTGGCTGATGATGGCCGGTATGCAAAAAACAGCTCCTCTGGAGGGGAACACTCAAGACCGAGCTCCTCAACCGCCTTAGCGAGGACGTGAAGAAGATCCTTGTCAGTGACATGCGCACGCTCCTTACCCTCACAGGGGAAGGGACGGCAACATCATCCGTGGACCACTTACCTGAAGCAGCGAGGGAAACGCCGTCATCCCAATCATCAGAGCTGCCAAACGTGATGAGGCCATGCGCTCTAATAGAGGGCCGGAGCTCATCACATGCATATTGCACAGGTGAGGATGTTGGATCGGAAGAGCGAGGGGCTGGCAAGGCTTGCGTCGGCACAAGGTTCTCCTCGAAATCATCCATCCCTACCTCGTGGACTGCCGTGCCTCCTCATGTGGTCCCTCAGGATCTAACACAGAGGAGGCAGGTAGGAGTGTGCGGGAGGCTGGATTGTCCCACAGATCGAGGGCGATCCTAGAGCGCAAAGTCCGGAGACTCATGCCCTCGCAGTGAGGGCAATCTGTCTCCATGAGTGCTCTTCGACATGGGTGTAGCCCAGGCAGTGAATGCAGCTTTCATGCTCATCTGATGGCACGCTTTGCCATTCGCAATAAGAACACTTGCAGAACAATATATTGAAAAAGACGTTGCACACAAGTGGCTCTTTTTTTTTAAAGACTTACAGCTTACAGAATAATATATGAAAGCATGCATTACTTATGCCGGAACGCTGTGGGAAGCAGGTAAATCTCGCGCTGAAGCGCCGTGTTTTTCAATGATGAGCATGAAGCGAAGAGCCCGTTAACTGAGAGCGTCTTGATGGCGACGCAGAGAAAAGCTTCACCGGAACACTGTAGGAGAGCGGTGATTCCTCTCGTTGTGGGCGCTAAGCATAGGCAACGATTCGTCCTGTCTGTGTCTAGCAAAGAAGATCCATCCACAGGAAAATGTATGTCGAAGCAGAGAGGGTTTCCAAGACGAGAGATGCTTGCAGTCTTGAAGGAAGAAAATTCTGAAGAAATGGTGATTTCGCACCCGCTTATATAGGCCAACTGCATGCCTAAAGGGGCGGGGCTCAAACACCATTGCCAATCAGATGATTGCCATTAATGTACAAGGGTTTCAACTAGGTCATCAGGAAGGAATCCCCAGTGCAAGTTCTTGCCATGTTGAGTGGACTGAATTGAAAGGGAACCAACGTTTGTGTGAAGTGCTTTAAAGTAGCTTAAGTAATTAGCAATGTGATTACTTTTCCAATGAAGTAATCATTTGATTACAGTTATAGAGGGAATAATTAGTCAGTTGTAGTGGGTTACTTTTTTGAGTAACTTACCCAATACTGATAATACTCACATATACATTAATCATATAGCCAATGATGATTCAAATTCAGAATGGTGAATTATTGCATAATAGAAAAATACAATACAGTAGTTTCATATTTGATCTTTATCCCTTTCTTTATCGCTCACTAGTACTTCTTTTGTTATTGGGAAACACTTAACTGTTAAAGATAAATTACATGGCAAAAAATCGTAGTAATGGGGTACATAAGACGCCGGAAGGGGACATGCTAACATCAAAACAACGTTTTGAAAATACACTTGTATTACTGTAAAATAAAACCTACTATCTGTTGCACTGTATGAAGGATAAAAATGATTTTACAACCTTTTTGTGACTTTAAAAATATCTTTACAACATAGTTATCCTTGCTGGTTTCCTGCTCTCTGATGATGCAGTAATGTATTGAGCTGGAAGCTTTTGTCTCAGAATGCATTAAAAAGGAAGGTGCTCATTAATAGCATTATTAGTTGAATGATTTCTTATGAAGGGTCACTGTTCAGTTTAGCTCAGCTCTCTTGCAGGGCTTCAGGCGGCTGCGAAGGTATAGATTATTAATAAACATGGAGCTGCCTCATTCTGGGTTGAAAGAGGATAATTAGAGGCTGTTGTAATTAGCATAGCATTTTTTTCAGTGTCATTCGTGTTCCATGGCTCAGTGTGTCACTGCAGTGCTGAAGAGAGGTTTTTATGTGTGTGCAGAAGCATGTGAACTGTCGACAGAGTAAATTTAGATGTGCTTCTCCAGTATTTGAGACGCCCTGTCAGAATCGCTGTATGTCAGTGGCAGGACGTTCAATTAGCGATTAGCATTCAAGAGCTGTCCACAGACATCATGGTTTCTGTCACTGTTTTCATAGCCCGACACTGATTTTTTCCCTGTGATAATCAACAGTGAAGATGCTTTGACAAGACATGTTTCTGATCTGAAATAGTTTTTCATTTGTTTTTCTCACAGGGTGGAAAGATTCCCATCAGGTGGACAGCACCAGAAGCTATCGCCTACAGGAAGTTCACCTCGGCCAGTGACGTGTGGAGCTATGGGATTGTGATGTGGGAAGTGATGTCCTATGGTGAGAGGCCATACTGGGAGATGAGCAATCAAGATGTAAGTTAAAACAAGGCAAGAACCATATTTAAGCACTGTGCAAATGTGGTCATTTCTTTGGGGACACAAACTGCCTTTTGAAGAAGACAAAAATAAACACATTTATCTATTATAAAATGTTGGTTCAAAATCACCCAGTATCATTCAGTGCAAGCTTTGATGTATTTTGTTTAATTTATCAGTGATTATAGCTGAGTTTTAAAACTTCCAAAAAATGTGTGCTGCAGAGGATTTGAAGACAGAATGATACCTCAAATCATGCCCTTGCTGATTGGTGAGAGGTATTATGATTTAAAGGAATATTCCAGGTTCAATACAAGTTAAGCTCAATCAACAGAATTTGTGGCATGATATTGATCACCACAAAAATTAATTTTGACTCATCCGTCCTTTTCTTTAAAAAAAAAAAAAGAAAAAAAAAATCTAGGTTTCAGTGAAGAACTTACAATGTAAGTGAATGGGGGCCAATTTTTAAATGTTAAAATACTCATAGGTTGACAAGTTTAGCCACAAGACATAAACAATATGCATCTAAACGTGATTGCAGTGTGATAAAATCACTTACCATTTCTGTGTAAAGTTATAGCCAGTTTTACAACTTTGTTGCCATGGCGTTGCAATGTCAACAAAAACTAAAACCCAAAAATGACTGTACATGTGTCTCACGTGTCTGGGCCATAGTCACGTTGAGGCAGTGTTCGTGGATGGTTCATGTTCTCACTGCGAGAACATGACCATGGCAACGCTGCGGTCGCGGCTTTCCTTCTTCCGAGGTAAAGCCACTCCAGCCTCTCCCTGCCCCGGTCCTTCTACCTACGGGTACGAGGCCAGGTCGGTTAGTGTTGGGGGCGATTTGGGGACCCCAATGGGTGTGGTTCCACCGGGTATTCCCCCACAGACCACCCATTCCCCAGTATGCTCGTTTGCCCCGGTCGGGTTCTGGGATGAGACAGGCAGCTCACCTCAGGGCAAGTTTAATGTCTCGTTCGGTGCTCGAGAGCAGGATGGGCTCTCGATCACAGCATCGGGGAGCGGGTTGGCACAGTCGGATGCTGAGGACTCAACTGGGTTCCCACCTTTTTCCCAGCTGGGTTCCCAGCTGACCGCCACGCTTGCCCAGGCTGCCGCGAGTGTCGGGCTGGAGTGGAACCCTCCACCGTGCCCTGAGCCCTCGCGGCTTGATGATTGGTTCCTGGGTTCAGAGTGCCGCTCACGGCCGCGCCCTGCCCCGGTTCCATTCTTCCCGGAGGTGCATGAGGAATTCACAAAGTTGTGGCGGGCACCTTTTACTGCCCGGACCTGACCTCTACGAGGCAGCTGTATGCCTTGAAGTGGCATTTGTTCACAAATTGGTGTTCTTCCTGAGGAAGACCCCCAGAGATGTGCAGTCATGTTGGTGCTTCCCTTCCTGCAGGAGGGGCTGGAGAGGCAGCTGTCCCCCTCTACCTTGAAGGTGTATGTGGCTGCTATAGTGGCGCACCACGACACAGTGGACGGTAATCCCTGGGGAAGCACAACCTGATAATCAGGTTCCTTAGAAGCGCTAGGAGGTTGAATCTTCATAGGCTGCGCCTCGTTCCCTCGTGGGATCTCTCCATGGTCCTGCTGGACCTGCGGGGAGTCCCGTTTGAGCCCTTAGAGTCAGTTGAGCTAAAGGATCTCTCGCCGAAGACTGCCCTCCTGATGCGCTCACATCCATCAAGAGGGTTGGGGACCTGCAGGCATTCTCTGTCAGCGACACCTGCCTGGAGTTCGGTCCGGAGTATTCTCACGTAGTTTTGAGACCCCGACCGGGCTATGTGCCCAAGGTTCCCACGACCCCTTTTAGGGATCAGGTGGTGAGCCTGCAAGTGCTGCCCCAGGAGGAGGCAGACCCAGCCTTGTCATTGCTGTGTCCGGTGCATGCTTTGCGCATCTACTTCGACCGCACGCAGAGCTTTAGACATTCTGAGCAGCTCTTTGTCTGCTTTGGTGGACATCTGTACAGCAGCGGGCTGGGTAACACCCAATACCTTTGTGAGATTTTATAATCTCCAGGTTGAGCTGGTTTTGTCCCGTGTGTTGACAGGTATGAGCAGTAAGTGTGTGGGCAGCTGGCCGGGTGTACCGCTTGCACATAATTCCTTTCCCCTCCCTGAGGGGAAGATGTGCACTTTTTCCCCCATGCGAGTTCACAAGACAGTGAACCCTGGATGTTCTTCCTCCATAGCCCTATGGCTGGCGAATTCAGCAGAGGAATTCGTACCCGGGCCCAATACGTGTGCTAGTATGCCCTGTACTGGGGTAGGTGCTCCACATGTGCTGGTTACCTATGCTAACCCCTTGTGACGTATTTTCCACGGTACGGTTTCCCTGAGGGCAAATCCGTATCTCCCTTCGGCAGGGTCCTCCCCTGCCCTGGTCGCTGTGCTGTAGAGTTCCTCCCCTCCGTTTAGGACCTACCACAGGGCTTCTTCCACATGCAGCTGGTAAGCCCATGTTATGTATTCGCCACATGTTAACCTCCCCTTCGGGTAGGATGTGGTCTCCGCGGTGTCTTTTCCTCCTGGGGAAATAACACCTTCCCCGACATGAGTACATATGGCCCCAGCTGAAAGATTTTCACTCTGTAGGGAGAAAAAAAAAAAAGAAAAGGCCGTGGCTGGCACTGCCGGTTCCCATTGTAGATATGTCTTGTGGCTGTGAGGGACTGTGCGATGTTCTTGGGGTGTTGGGGGAGGCTACATGCAGACCGGATGCAAATGCTATTAGGCACGCAGCGGCTTGCTTGCACCTGCACCGTCAGTCCCGTAACACAGTTCAGCTGGTTGTTGCATTTCGTATAGGGACCCCTAATGTCACTACATCAACACAATATCGTGTGAGTGACAGATAGGGAACGTCTTGGTTACTGTTGTAACCTCTGTTGCCTGATGGAAGGAACGAGATTTTTTGTCCCTCTTGCTACAATGCTGTACTACCTGCTGAAATGGCCGGGACCCTGTCTCGGCTCCTCAGCGCAAAACCTGAATGAGTGGTTGCGAGCCAGCTCCGGAGGGAGTGGCATGAAAATTCCACTTGCCAATTCCCAGTGGCCTTTTCTCAAAGATCAGAGGTATGTGGGGCTCCCAAGAGCGTCCCCTAGTGTCACTACATCGACACAATGTCTCATTCCCTCCATCAGGGAACGGAGGTTCAGCAGTAACCAAGACGTTTTTGTTAAATGTACAAAAAACATGGTAACGATTGAAACTCGGGAAAGGAGCCAAATACACAAATTTGTATCGTTTTGTCACTGCTGAAGCAACGTCAACAATTAACTGTCATGAATGAATCCGTCACATACATTCTGTGCTCACTCATATATATATATTAGAGCTGTCACTTGATAATTTTTTAATCACAATTAATCTCAGATTTTAATATATATATATATATATATATAGACAGTTGCGCTGAAAAGTTTGCATACCCTGGCAGAAATTGTGAAATTTTGGCATTGATTTTGAAAATATGACTGATCATGCAAAAAAACTGTCTTTTATTTAAGGATAGTGATCATATGAAGCCATTTATTATCATATAGTTGTTTGGCTCTTTTTAAATCATAATGATAACAGAAATCTCCCAAATGGCCCTTATCAAAAGTTTACACACCCTTGAATATTTGGCCTTGTTACAGACACACAAGGTGACACACGCAGGTTTAAATGGCAATTAAAGGTTAATTTCCCACACCTGTGGCTTTTTAAATTGCAATTAGTGTCTGTGTATAATTAGTGTCTACTTTATAAAGATGGAAAAGGATATTAAAAGATATCCAAAGCCTTGAAAATGCCAATCAGTACTGTTCAATCACTTATTAAGAAGTGGAAAATTCAGGGATCTCTTGATACCAAGCCAAGGTCAGGTAGACCAAGAAAGATTTCAGCCACAACTGCCAGAAGAATTGTACAGGATACAAAGAAAAACCCACAGGTAACCTCAGGAGAAATACAGGCTGCTCTGGAAAAAGACGGTGTGGTTGTTTCAAGGAGCACAATACGACGATACTTGAACAAAAATGAGCTGCATGGTCCAGTTGCCAGAAAGAAGACTTTACTTCGCCAATGCCACAAAAATGCCCGGTTACAATATGCCCGACAACACCTTGACACGCCTCACAGCATCTGGCACACTGTAATTTAGAGTGACGAGACCAAAATAGAGCTTTATGGTCACATCCATAAGCGCTATGTTTGGAGAGGGGTCAACAAGACCTATAGTGAAAAGAATACCATCCCCACTGTGAAGCATGGTGGTGGCTCACTGATGTTTTGGGGGTATCAAATCAAATCAAATCAAATCAAATCAAATCACTTTATTGTCACACAGCCATATACACAAGTGCAATGGTGTGTGAAATTCTTGGGTGCAGTTCCGATCAACATAGCAGTCGTGACAGTGATGGGACATATACCAATTTACAATAACATCAAATTAACACAACGCAATTTAAACATCTGTTATACATAATTAAACTCGACTTAAAACATCAAATTAACACAACACAATTTAAACATCTGTTATACATAATTACACAACTTAAAACATCAAATTAACACAACACAATTTAAACATCTGTTATACATAATTACACAACTTAAAACATCAAATTAACACAACACAATTTAAACATCTGTTATACACAATTACACTCAACAATATACAAATAATAACATACACTGTACAGTATACAATATGCTGTTTTTTTTTTTTGGTTTGTTTTTTACTATATAGATACTATATAGATACACATTATTCAATAAAAATTAAAATATATATGAAAAAAGTATATATATAGAATGTACAGTATTGTACTGTATTGACATTCAGGCTGTCAGTTGATAGTCAGTTGTTAAGAGAGACATAATATAATGACAGTAATATAATTTATGACAGTCCGGTGTGAGATAAAAGAGTAATAAAGTGCAGGGCTGATGTATTTTGATCGTGGGAGATCAAGAGTTCAGAAGTCTGATTGCTTGGGGGAAGAAGCTATCATGGAGTCGGCTGGTGCGGGTCCTGATGCTGCGATACCGCCTACCTGATGGTAGCAGTGAGAACAGCCCATGGCTCGGGTGGCTGGAGTCTCTGATGATCCTCCGAGCTTTTTTCACACACCGCCTTGTATATATTTCCTGGAGGGAGGGAAGCTCACCTCCGATGATGTGTTTGGCAGTTCGCACCACCCTTTGCAGTGCTTTGCGGTTGTGGGCAGTGCTATTGCCGTACCAGGCAGAGATACAGCCAGTCAGGATGCTCTCCACAGTGCAGGTGTAGAACCGTGTGAGGATGTGGCGGTTCATTCCAAACTTCCTCAGCCGTCTCAGGAAGAAAAGGCACTGATGAGCCTTCTTCACAACGACTTCAGTGTGGACGGACCATGTGAGTTCCTCAGTGATGTGGACACCCAGGAACTTGAAGCTGCTGACTCTCTCCACTGGTGCTCCATTGATGGTGATTGGACTGTGTTCTCTGTCTTTTCTCCTGAAGTCCACCACAAGCTCCTTTGTCTTACTGACGTTGAGGGAGAGGTTGTGCTCCTGACACCAGTGTGTCAGAGTGTGCACCTCCTCTCTGTAAGCTGTTTCATCATTGTCAGTGATCAGACCTACCACCGTCGTGTCATCAGCAAACTTAATGATGGCATTGGAGTTATGTGTTGCCACACAGTCATGTGTGTACAGGGAATACAGTAGTGGGCTGAGAACACAGCCCTGTGGGGCTCCAGTGTTGAGGGTCAGTGATGAGGAGATGTTGCTGCCTATTCTAACCACCTGGCGTCTGCTTGACAGGAAGTCCAGGATCCAGCTGCACAGCGAGCTGTTTAAGCCCAGAGCCCGGAGTTTCTCATCTAGCTTGGAGGGCACTATGGTGTTGAATGCTGAGCTGTAGTCTACAAACAGCATTCTCACATAAGTGTTCTTTTTTTCCATGTGGGAGAGAGCAGTGTGTATTGTAGATGCAATGGCATCATCAGTGGAGCGGTTGTTGCGGTAAGCAAACTGCAGCGGGTCAAGATTGAGTGGTAATACAGAGCAGATGTAATCTCTGATTAGTCTCTCAAAACATTTGCTGATGATGGGGGTCAGAGCAACAGGACGCCAGTCATTTAAACAAGTTATTTTCGATTGTTTTGGAACAGGCACAATGGCGGATGTTTTAAAGCATGTGGGGACTACAGACAAAGAGAGGGAAAGGTTGAAAATGTCCGTAAAAACACCAGCCAGCTGGTTCGCTCACGCTCTGATGACGCGGCCCGGAATGCCGTCTGGACCCGCGGCTTTGCGGATATTCACCCGTCAGAAGGATCGTGTTACATCCGCTACAGAGACGGAGAGTGAACTAACCTCTGTAGCTTCGGCCGCGAGAGCTCTCTCCGCGAGGGCGGTGTTATTTCCCTCGAAACGAGCATAAAAAGTATTTAGCTCATCCGGTAGAGAGGCAGCGGTGTTCATGGCGGAGTTTTTATTCCCTTTAAAGTCCGTGATGATGTTAATTCCCTGCCACATGCTTCTAGAGTTGGTGGTGTTAAACTGTCCTTCAATCTTACTCCTGTACTGGCGTTTTGCTGTTTTGATAGTTTTTCGGAGGGCATAACTGGCTTGTTTATGCTCCTCCGCGTTCCCGGAATTAAAAGCGGAGGTCCGCACATTAAGTGCCGCGCGAACATCGCTGTTGATCCACGGCTTCTGATTCGGATAGATTCGCACAGTTCTGGTCGGAATCACTTCCTCTACACACGTTCTGATGAAACACATTACGCTATCAGCGTAAAGCTCGATGTCGTCATCAGAGGTGGACCGGAACATCTCCCAGTCCGTGCGATCAAAACAGTCTTGTAGCGTAGAGTCTGATTGGTCCGACCAGCACTGGATCGTTCTGAGGGTGGGTGCTTCCTGTTTCAGTTTCTGCCTGTAAGCGGGCAGAAGCAGAATGGAAGAGTGGTCCGATTTGCCAAATGGTGGGCGGGGGAGGGATTTGTAGCCATCCCGGAACGGAGAGTAGCAATGGTCCAAAACCCGGTCCCCTCGTGTGTTGAAACTAATGTGCTGGTGATATTTTGGTGCGACTGATTTGAAACTGGCTTTATTAAAGTCCCCGGTCACAATGAACGCGGCCTCAGGGTGCGCGGTTTCCTGCTCACTTATACTCCCATACAGTTCCTTGAGTGCCCGGTCTGTGTCGGCTTGTGGGGGAATGTACACAGCTGTGATAATGACCGCTGTGAATTCCCTCGGTAGCCAGAATGGTCGACACAGAAGCATAAGAAATTTCAGATCAGGAGAACAGAAAGACTTGATGGAATGTACGTTCCTCTGATCACACCAGGATTTGTTGATCATAAAACATACACCACCTCCTCTAGTTTTACCTGAGAGGTCTTTCGCTCTGTCCGCTCGGAGCATGGAGAACCCCGCGGGTTCAATGGCTGAGTCTGGAAAGTTTCCGTAAGGCAGATAACGCAGCAGTCCCTCGTCTCTCGTTGGAAAGAGATCCGCGCTTTCAGCTCGCAGAGCTTGTTATCCAGAGACTGAATATTTGCCAGTAGAATAGTGGGTAGCGGGGGTCGATTTGCGCGGCGTCTTACTCTGATGAGAACGCCGGCTCTGTTTCCCCTTTTCCTCCTGCATTTTCGCGGCCGTGCTGCCCAGACAAAGGGCTCCGCTTGCGTGTTTGTAAACAGCGGGTCGGCATTGAGGAATGTGAAGTCCGGTTTACGGTGTGAGATCGCTGAGCCAATGTCCAAAAGTGTTTGTCTGTCGTAGACAATAAGGCAGACAACATCCAAGACAAAAAACATAAGAATTGTAAACAAAACAAACAAACCATTGCTATGTTGTGTCAGAGCTCGCAACGCAGCAGCCATACTCGGCGCCATCTTGAGTCCAAATATGTGAGCTCTAAAGGCACAGGGAATCTTGAGAAAATTGATGGCAAGATGAATGCAGCATGTTATCAGAAAATACTGGCAGACAATTTGCATTCTTCTGCATGAAAGCTGCACATGGGACGCTCTTGGACTTTCCAGCACGACAATGACCCTAAGCACAAGGCCAAGTTGACCCTCCAGTGGTTACAGCAGAAAAAGGTGAATGTTCTGGAGTGGCCATCACAGTCTCCTGACCTCAGTATCATCGAGCCACTCTGGGGAGATCTTGCGGTTCATGCAAGACGACCAAAGACTTTGCATGACCTGGAGGCATTTTGCCAAGACGAATGGGCAGCTATACCACCTGCAAGAATTTGGTGCCTCATAGACAACTATTACAAAAGACTGCACGCTGCCATTGATGCTAAAGGGGGCAATACACAGTATTAAGAACTAAGGGTATGCAGACTTTTGAACAGGGGTCATTTCATTTTTTTCTTTGTTGCCATGTTTTGTTTTATGATTGTGCCATTCTGTTATAACTTACAGTTGAATATGAATCCCATAAGAAATAAAAGAAATGTGATTTGCCTGCTCACTTAAAAATGGTACATATATTACCAATTCTCCAAGGGTATGCAAACTTTTGAGCACAACTGTGTGTGTATATATATATATATATATACACACACACACACTGTATATATCCATATATATAAATATACACTGTATATACAGTGCATCCGGAAAGTATTCACAGCGCTTCACGTTTTCCACATTTTGTTATGTTACAGCCTTATTCCAAAATGGATTAAATTAATTATTTTCCTCAAAATTCTACAAACAATACCCCATAATGACAACATGAAAAAAAGTTTGTTTGAAATCTTTGCAAATTTATTAAAAATAAAAAAATAAAAAAAATCACATGTACATAAGTATTCACAGCCTTTGTCATGACAATCAAAATTTAGCTCAGGTGCATCCTGTTTCCACTGATCATCCTTGAGATGTTTCTACAACTTGATTGGAGTCCACCTGTGTTAAATTCAGTTGATTGGACATGATTTGGAAAGGCACACACCTGTCTATATAAGGTCCCACAGTTAACAGTGCATGTTAACAAACCAAGCCATGAAGTCCAAGGAATTGTCTGCAGACCTCCGAGACAGGATTGTATCGAGGCACAGATCTGGGGAAGGGTACAGAAACATTTCTGCAGCATTGAAGGTCCCAATGAGCACAGTGACCTCCATCATCCATAAATGGAAGATGCTTGGAACCACCAGGACTCTTCCTAGAGCTGGCCACCTGGCCAAACTGAGCGATCGGGGGAGAAGTTCCTTAGTCAGGGAGGTGACCAAGAACCCCATGGTCACTCTGACAGAGCTCCAGCATTTCTATGTGGAGAGAGGAGAACCTTCCAGAAGAACAACCATCTCTGCAGCACTCCACCAATCAGGCCTGTATGGTAGAGTGGCCAGAAGGAAGCCACTCCTCAGTAAAAGGCACATGACAGCCCGCCTGGAGTTTGCCAAAAGGCACCTGAAGGACTCTCAGACCATGAGAAACAAAGATTGAACTATTTGGCCTGAATGGCAAGCGTCATGTCTGGAGGAAACCAGGCACCGCTCATCACCTGGCCAATACCATCCCTACAGTGAAGCATGGTGGTGGCAGCATCATGCTGTGGGGATGTTTTTCAGTGGCAGGAACTAGGAGACTAGTCAGGATCGAGGGAAAGATGAATGCAGCAATGTACAGAGACATCCTTGATGAAAACCTGCTCCAGAGCGCTCTGGACCTCAGACTGGGGCGAAGGTTCATCTTCCAACAGGACAATGACCCTAAGCACACAGCCAAGATAACAAAGGAGTGGCTACAGGACAACTCTGTGAATGTCCTTGAGTGGCCCAGCCAGAGCCCAGACTTGAACCCGATTGAACATCTCTGGAGAGATCTGAAAATGGCTGTGCACCGTTGCTCCCCATCCAACCTGATGGAGCTTGAGAGGTCCTGCAAAGAAGAATGGGAGAAACTGCCCACAAATAGGTGTGCCAAGCTTATAGCATCATACTATATACATAATTGGTGCCAAAGGTGCTTCAACAAAGTATTGAGCAAAGGCTGTGAATACTTACGTACATGTGATTTTTTTTTTCGTTTTTTATTTTTAATAAATTTGCAAAGATTTCAAACAAACTTCTTTCACATTGTCATTATGGGGTATTGTTTGTAGAATTTTGAGGAAAATAACGAATTTAATCCATTTTGGAATAAGGCTGTAACATAACAAAATTTGGAAAAAGTGAAGCGCTGTGAATACTTTCCGGATGCACTGTGTATATATTTGTATATGTGTGTGTGTGTGTGTGTATATATATATATATATATATATATATATATATATATATATATATATATATATATATATACACACACTGAATACATACATATTAAATAAAAAGATGTTGTCTCGGGGCAGCTGTACATAGTGGAATTGTACCTTGCAGTCTTTTTACACTGCACCACTATAATTGCCTCCCATGGCCATTTTAGAAACTCACATGAAATCTCAAATTTGCAGTAGGGGAAAAGAAAGCAATAGAATGCTTATGTCTATGAATAGATCAGGAAGTGAGGGTCAATTCTGGGCTAAATTAGACATTATCGAGCACTATCAGTGGGGGAGACATCCGCCCTGATTTGGGGGCTGGGGGTGGGGGGCATAGTAGAGAACTGTTTCTCCCAAGCGATCCATCTGCCTGCAGTCGAGTCAAAGGTCACATGCATATGAATAGAGGAATGGGGACACAGGGGATGCTGGGTAATGGATGTTTGGGTGGAACCCAAGTTTCAAGTTTTGACCACAATGCACTCTGTCGGCTTTACTACACGAAAAGGGCATCAGCTCTCTTCGGACAGAAGTCTGCCGGGCGTAGTGGAGTTTGGATCATGTGCAAGATTTCTTTAAAAGACATTATGTACAGTCACCTATTGTTTCCTTCCTTTCCTTCCTTTAAATACCATGGTGATCTCATTAGTATTTATACTTGCAAATGCATGCATCACTATTTCTATTGCTTATTTTTAGGGTTAGGTATTTGAACAAACCACTAATTCTACACAGCAATGCAAAAAATAGATGTTTATGCTTAATATATATATATATACAGTACTGTGCAAAAGTCTTAGGCACATAAGATGTCTCACAAATGCATTTGTCTTAAGATGGTTATTTATATCTTCAGCTTTAGTGTGTCAGTAGGAAATATGTTTGACTCCCAAACATTATTTTTGCAAATAGAAAAGATTAGAATAGAAGAACAGGGATCCCTGCAACAGATGTCATGGCCCCCACAAAGCCCCTCACTGAACATGGACCTGCCCCGTGTCAGTCTGAGATTACATAAAGAGACAGAAGCAATTGAGACAGCCTAAATAGCTAGAAGAACTGTGGCGAATTCTCCAAGAAGCTTGGAATATCCTATCTGCCAACAACTAAGAAAAACTGTGTCCAGGTGTACCTAGGAGAATTGGTGCTGTTTTAAAGGCAAAGGTGGTCACACCGAATACTGGTTTAACTTTTTTATGTTTACTGGACTTTGTATGACATTAAGTGATAAATTATAACTATTTATGTCATTATTTTTGAAGACATGCAACATATTTCACAAGTGCCTAAAACTTTTGCACAGTACTGTGTGTGTGTATATATATATATATATATATATAAAATATAAATATATATATACACCAACCCACATATCAGAATAGCATTCTGGGATGATATTGTTCTCACCACAATTGTTCAGAGCGGTTATCTGAGTTACCGTAGACTTTATCAGTTCGAACCAGTCTGGCCATTCTCTGTTGACCTCTCTCATCAACAGTGTGTTTCCATCTGCAGAACTGCACCTCACTGCATGTTTTTTGTTTTTTGGCACCATTTGGAGTAAACTCTAGAGACTGTTGTGTGTGAAAATCCCAGGAGATCAGCAGTTACAGAAATACTCAAACCAGCCCGTCTGGCACTAACAATCATCCATGCGATTAACTAATCAGCCAATCGTGTGTCAGCAGTGCAGTGCATAAAATCAGGCAGATATGGGTCAGGAGCTTCAGTTAATGTTCACATCAACCATCTGCCAAATGCATAAAAATGTAAATAAATGTAACCATCAGAATGGGAAAAAAAAATGTGATCTCTGTGATTTGGAGCGTGGATTTTTGGTGTAAGACGGGCTGGTTTGACAGAAGGGTGTTTAGATACAGGTGCATCTCAATAAATTAGAATGTCGTGGAAAAGTTCATTTATTTCAGTAATTCAACTCAAATTGTGAAACTCGTGTATTAAATAAATTCAGTCCACACAGACTGAAGTAGTTTAAATCTTTGGTTATTTTAATTGTTATGATTTTGGCTCACATTTAACAAAAACCCACCAATTCACTATCTCAAAAAATTAGAATATGGTGACATGCCAATCAGCTAATCAACTCAAAACACCTGCAAAGGTTTCCTGAGCCTTCAAAATGGTCTCTCAGTTTGGTTCACTAGGCTACACAATCATGGGGAAGACTGCTGATCTGACAGTTGTCCAGAAGACAATCATTGACACCCTTCACAAGGAGGGTAAGCCACAAACATTCATTGCCAAAGAAGCTGGCTGTTCACAGAGTGCTGTATCCAAGCATGTTAACAGAAAGTTGAGTGGAAGGAAAAAGTGTGGAAGAAAAAGATGCACAACCAACCGAGAGAACCGCAGCCTAATGAGGATTGGCAAGCAAAATCGATTCAAGAATTTGGGTGAACTTCAGAAGGAATGGACTGAGGCTGGGGTCAAGGCATCAAGAGCCACCACACACAGACGTGTCAAGGAATTTGGCTACAGTTGTTGTATTCCTCTTGTTAAGCCACTCCTGAACCACAGACAATGTCAGAGGCGTCTTACCTGGGCTAAGGAGAAGAAGAACTGGACTGTTGCCCAGTGGTCCAAAGTCCTTTTTTCAGATGAGAGCAAGTTTTGTATTTCATTTGGAAACCAGGGTCCTAGAGTCTGGAAGAAGGGTGGAGAAGCTCATAGCCCAAGTTGCTTGAAGTCCAGTGTTAAGTTTCCACAGTCTGTGATGATTTGGGGTGCAATGTCATCTGCTGGTGTTGGTCCATTGTGTTTTTTGAAAACCAAAGTCACTGCACCCGTTTACCAAGAAATTTTGAAGCACTTCATGCTTCCTTCTGCTGAACAGCTTTTTAAAGATGCTGATTTCATTTTCCAGCAGGATTTGGCACCTGCCCACACTGCCAAAAGCACCAAAAGTTGGTTAAATGACCATGGTGTTGGTGTGCTTGACTGGCCAGCAAACTCACCAGACCTGAACCCCATAGAGAATCTATGGGGTATTGTCAAGAGGAAAATGAGAAACAAGAGACCAAAAAATGCAGATGAGCTGAAGGCCACTGTCAAAGAAACCAGGGCTTCCATACCACCTCAGCAGTGCCACAAACTGATCACCTCCATGCCACGCCGAACTGAGGCAGTAATTAAAGCAAAAGGAGCCCCTACCAAGTATCGAGTACATATACAGTAAATGAACAATTCACTAAAAATGTTTTTTTTTATTGGTTTTATGATGTATTCTAATTTTTTGAGATAGTGAATTGGTGGGTTTTTGTTAAATGTGAGCCAAAATCATCACAATTAAAAGAACCAAAGACTTAAACTACTTCAGTCTGTGTGCACTGAATTTATTTAATACACGAGTTTCACAATTTGAGTTGAATTACTGAAATAAATGAACTTTTCCACGACATTCTAATTTATTGAGATGCACCTGTATATTTACTGGAAAACCAGTGTAAAGACATAAATGATCTCAAATCGTGCATTTTCATGCTATTATTTTCTAAGTGATCAGACTTACAATTTTTACCCACCAGACGATAAAACAGGTGAAAAAATCCAGTGAGCTCTTTTGACTTGCCAGTAAGCAACCACCTAGCAACATGCTTATAACATGCTTATAAAACACTCCAAACATGTTAGCAACCGCTTAGGAATGCACCTTACTGGTAGCATCATGGCAGCGACTTTTGTATGGGCATGCACCACTCACTTTTCTTAAAAAAAAAATCTAAATCTATGTTTGAATTACTAATTGGCTCAGGGTAATTCAGTTTTGTTTGCTTACATTAAACCATCACACCTTAAGATATTGAAAAAAAAAAATACATGCCGAACAGCTGCCTCGCTGTCTGCTGTTATGTTGATGTGCATGTCATATGTCAGCACTTGAGATGACAAGTATATTTGCAGACAGAAATGAAACACACATCAATGCTACAGTTTTGTTCTGCGCAGGTCCCTGAAGGAGGTACTCTCCAGTTACGGTTTTATGAAGTGCGTATGACCTTTTTTTACTGCTTTACTGTTTGCCAGTGACTGCTTCATCTTTCTCTGCTTCATCATTAATCTGTTTCACACACACTTGGGAAGGGAAAGTTATTTGATATTTTATTTAACAGTTTCTTGAGGATTCCCCTTAAATCTCGGCTTCCTCTGCTCAGCTAGACACTTGTGTATGTCTCTCTTTCTCTGTCAGTCTGTCTGTGTTGACCATGAGGGATTGGCTTCTGAGTTGCTGCTGCTGATGTTGGTATTGTATAGTCAAGTGTTGCTGTTTTGTGATGTGGGAATGTGGGAGATTTTATTTTAGGTTAGACAAAAGGTCAGGCTCTGGTTTATTGAGGCCATTTTGACTCTCAGACATCTCAGTTGTATATTGTTGTCCATAAGCCATTTTGCCACAACTTTGGAGGTATGCTTGGGGTCATTGTCCATTTGGAAGACCCAGTTGCGACCGAGCTTGAACTTCCTGGCTGATGTCTTGAGGTGTTGCTTCAGTATATCCACATAATTTTCCTTCCTCATGATGCCATCTATTTTGTGAAGTACACCAGTCCCTCCTGCAGCAAAACACCCCCACAACATGATGCTTCCATCCCCATGCTTCATGATTGGGATGGTGTTCTTCGGCTTGCAAGCCTTACCTTTTTTCCTCCAAACATAACGAAGGTCATTATGGCCAAACAGTTCAATTTTTGTTTCGTTAGACCAGAGTACATTTTGCAAGATAGTTGTCCCCATGTGCACTTTCAAACTGTAGTTTGGCTTTTTTGTTGTGGTTTTGGTGCAGTGGCTTCTTCCTTGCTGAGCAGCCTTTCAGGTTATGTCGATATAGGACTTGTTTTACTGTGGATATAGATACTTGTCTACCATTCCCTATCTGTCACTCACTCGACGTTGTGTCGATGTAGTGACACTAGGGGTCACTCTTGGGAGCCCGGAAACACCTCTGGTTTTTGATAAAAGGCCAATGAAAATTGGTGAGTGGTATTTGCATGCCACTCCCCCGGACATACGGGTATAAAAGGAGCTGGTATGCAACCACTCATTCAGATTTTCTCTTCGGAGCCGAACGTTCATTTACATTGAGCTGAATTCTCACGACTGTTCATTCACCTCTGCTGGATCTGATGGCACATTTCAGCAGCTTTTCCCTCCTCTGCACTGGTGCACTGCAGAGAACGCCCCTGGGTGCTTTGGCAGAAAAAAGAGAGTATATTTTCTGAAAGAGTATATTTCTCTAAAAGAGCGGCACACACGGAACGTCTTTTTAGAGAAGCGTCTTTTTAAAGAAGCGTTTTTTTAAGATGCCTTTCTGACCAAATGTTATTCCTGGTTGCGGTCGTTACCTCTCAACTTCAGACGGTCATGATCGCTGTCTTTCGTGTCTGGGCACGACCCACACGGAGGCAGCGTTCATGGATGATTCATCTTCTCACTGCGAGAACATGACCATGGCAATGTTGCAGTCGCCGGGTATCCCCCCGTGGACCTCCCATTCCCCAGCATGCTCGTCTGCCTTCTGGATGAGTCCGCCGGCTCGTTTCACGGCGAGTTTGACCTCTTGTTTGGAGCCCGCGAAGCTGATGAGCTCTCGAGCGCTGCATCGGAGAGCGGGCTTGTCCAGTTGGACGCAGAAGCCTCATCTGGGCTCCCCCCTTCGGGGTAGATTGCCCAGTCACAGGCTGATGCAGAGATGACGGACTTGCTTTCCCGGGCGGCCGCGAGTGTCGGGCTAGAGTGGAACCCTCCACTCTCCCATGAACCGTCACGGCTCGATGATTGGTTCCTGGGCTCACGGCACTGCTCAAAGCAGCCACGCCCCACTCCAGTGCCTTTCTTCCCGGAATCGTGGGAGGCACCTTTTACTGCCCAGGTCCCCCGCCCTCACTACCCTCGATGGCGGGGCGGCCAGGGGCTATACGCACTCTACTGGCCCACCTAGACATGGTTCTCGGACCTCACGCTCCGTGCGACAGCCCCCCCCGGCGAATTCCCCTGAGGAAGGACCTTCTTTCTCAGGGACGGGGCACCATCTGGCACCCGCGAATCTCCACGTCTGGCCCCTGGATGGGACACAGAAGACCTAAGGGGTCTACCACCCGCAGTGGTAGACACAATCACTCAGGCTAGGGCCCCCTCTACGAGGCGCCTGTATGCCTTTAAGTGGCGTCTGTTCGCTAAGTGGTGTTCTTCCTGATGGGAAGACCCTCAGAGATGCACAGTCGGATCGGTGCTTTCCTTCCTGCAGGAGAGGTTGGAAGGGTGGCTGTCCCCTTCCACTTTGAAGGTCTACATTGCTGCTATAGCAGCACACCACGACACAGTGGATGGTAAGTCCTTAGGGAAGCACGACCTGATCATCAGGTTCCTGAGAGACACCAGGAGGCTGAACCCCTCCAGACTGTGCCTCATTCCCTCATGGGAACTCTCTGTAGTTCTTCAGGGTCTACAGAGAGCCCCCTTTGAGCCTTTGCAGTCAGCTGAGCTTAAGACACTCTCTTTGAAGACTGCCCTCCTGACTGCGCTCACTTCCATCAAGAGGGTAGGAGACCTGCAAGCGTTCTCTGTCAGCAAACGTGCCTGGAGTTCGGTCTGGGCTACTCTCACGTGATCCTGAGACCCCGACCGGGCTATGTGCCAAGGTTCCCACGACCCCTTTTAGGGACCAGGTGGTGAACCTGCGAGCGCTGCCCCAGGAGGAGGCAGACCCAGCCCTGTCGTTGCTGTGTCCGGTGCGTGCTTTACGCATCTATTTGGATCGCACTCAGAGCTTTAGGATCTCTGAGCAGCCCTTTGTCTGCTTTGGTGCACAGCGGAAAGGAAGCACTGTCTCCAAGCAGAGGAGCACACACTGGCTCATTGACGCCATAGCTTGGCATATCACGCCCAGGACGTGCCGCCCCCGGTAGGGCTACGAGCCCATTCTACCAGGGGTGTAGCGGCCTCCTGGGCCCTGACCAGGGGTGCCTCTCTAACAGACATTTGCAGAGCAGCAGGCTGGGCAACACCCAACACCTTTGCAAGGTTCTACAATCTCCGGGTGGAACCGGTTTCGTCCCAGGTAGTGGCACGCAATACAAGTGGATAAGCCCGGGATAGCCGGCTGGGTGTATCGCTTGCTGATAGCACCTTTCACCTCCTCTGAGCTGAAGATGTGCGCCATTAATTCCCAGTAGTGTTCACAAACTATGTTCCCTGGTTGACTTCCTCCGAGCCCTGTGGCAGTCGAGTTTTCGGAGAGACTCACTGCCGGCCCAGTACACATGCTAACTAAGAGCCCTGTTCTGGGGTAGGTGCTCCGCATGTGGCAGTTCCCTGTAATGTAACCCCATGCGATGTATAACTTCCTCTAATTCGTTTCCCTGTTGGCAAACTGCGTCTTCCTTGGGCAGAGCCCCCTCTCACACCGGTGAGGTGTGGTCTCCGTGGTGTCCTCCCCTTGGGAAGGACACCCCCCGACTAGATCTGGCGGCCCAGTCAGATAATCCCCCTTCTTTTTTAGGGAGTGGAAAAAAAGAAGGGGAAAAGAGGCCACGACTGGGTTAGCCTGTCTCTATCTTTTGGGTAATCGACTTGTCCCCAAAGGGCCATTCGACACTCATAACTATGTTGGGGGAGGTTACGTGTCGGCCTGGTGCACTGGCTACGAGGCACACAGTGGTCTGCCGTCACACACCGCCAGTTCACGTAACACAGTTCAGCCAGTTGCGGCGTTTTGTATAGGTGACCCCTAGTGTCACTACATCGACACAACGTCGAGTGAGTGACAGATAGGGAACGTCCTGGTTACTTGCGTAACCTCCGTTCCCTGATGGAGGGAACGAGACGTTGTGTCCCTCCTGCCACAATGCTGAACTACCCGCTGAAATGGCCGGACCTTGTCTCGGCTCCTCAGCATAAAACCTGAATGAGTGGTTGCATACCAGCTCCTTTTATACCCGTATGTCCGGGGGAGTGGCATGCAAATACCACTCGCCAATTTTTATTGGCCTTTTAGCAAAGACCAGAGGTGTTTCGGGCTCCCAAGAGTGACCCCTAGTGTCACTACATCGACACAACATCTCGTTCCCTCCATCAGAGAATGGAAGTTACGCAAGTAACCAGGACGTTTTCCTCCTGCATCTTCACAAGGTCCTTTGCTGTTGTTTTGGGATTGATTTGCACTTTTCACACCAAACTAAGTTAATCTCTAGGAGACAGAATGCGTTTCCTTCTGGAGGAGTATGATGGCATGGTGTTTATACTTGCGTACTATTGTTTATACAGATGAATGTGGTACCTTCAGGCATTTGGAAATTGCTCCCAAGAATGAACCAGACTTGTGGAGGCCCACAATATTTTTTTTCTGAGGTCTTGGCTTATTTCTTTTGATTTTCACATGATGTCAAGCAAAGAGGCACTGAGATTGAAGGTAGGCCTTAAAATACATCCACAGGTACACCTCCAATTCAGTACACCTCCTATCAGAAGCTAATTGGCTAATTGTCTAAAGGCTTAACATCATTTTCTGGAATTTTCCAAGCTGCTTAAAGGCACAGTTAACTTGATGTATGTAAACTTATGACCCACTGGAATTGTGATATAGTCAGTTAAAAGTGAAACATTCTGTCTGTAAACAATTGTTCGAAAAATTACCCGTGTCATTCACAAAGTAGATGTCCTAAACGACTTGCCAAAACAATAGTTTGCTCATATTAAATCTGTGGAGTGGCAAAAAAATTAGTTTTAATTAGTTCAACCTAAGTGTATGTAAACTTCTGACTTCAACTGTAAATATAAAATGTAGGGCCTATAATATGTAGGGCCTATAATACGGAATATCATTGAACAAGACTACAGTTGACAGCAAAAAGTTTTGCATTGTCTTCGTCAATATGTCCAGTTCTTACAAAACGCATTCTTGCGTTCCGTTTGCGCTATTTTTAATTGTCGCTCTGTATACATATGTGTGCCTCAAAAGGAATCATTTGGAGCATCTCACTGGTGTTCAGCATCATAAACGGTGCATTTTTTGGATTCTGTGTCAAGTTAAGTGTAGTAGAAACTTTGAAAATCGTTGAAAATGTAATCATGGTATTTAAATGCTCGTCGGGGGTATGATTTTTTTTAACACGTTATTTTTATATAATTAATCACACTAAATTAACGCATTAAATCGACAGCCCTAATAGAATCTATCCTAAAATATCCTGTGTTGCAGGGTCATTTATAACAGTGGCACGAGGTACCCAGATAGGAAATGCAGTATTTTGTATCTTTTTTTTTTTTATTGTTTATTTTTTTATACATTTTTAAATAAATGTTGAGAAGGGCATGTTATTGATTAAAATAATCAAATTAATTTATGTATTTATTCAGGTCATAGCACAGTGATAGTAAATAAAGAGTTTACAGCACAATAGTGAGTGTGTTGTAGACATGTTATGAGCAGTTCTGTTCACTAATAGTATCAGGTGCATTTGCTATTAAGGGATACTTTTCTCCTTTCAAGTGATTATGATAATCGTTTGCCTCGATTCTGATTCACAGTCTCCAGTTTTAATCACATTATGGTTTAATTCCCCCACAAAAAAAGTCAGATATAAATGATTTGCAATGTCACATTTCAATCCAGCCCACATTAGAATAATATCCATTTAGTTTATGAAAATATTTAGCCAAAAACCACGCCATTCTTTCCTTTGGGAAGTTCTACAAAGATTGTCTGAGTGAGGAACAATAACCGAAATTGGTTAGAGATTATCAAAGGGTCATTTCGGCAGATTTAAATCCACTTTTCCACATAATCAATATCCTGATATAATGCAAAACTTTATAATATTGAAATTAAAGCATTTATAGATCATGGTGGTATTTGTTGTACTGCTGTGTACCAACCAGCAGAACAATATCATCGTATAGTACCCCAGATGTTACTCTGGTCATTCTGAAATGTTGGAGCCAAAACCTGTCAACAAAATGATTGGCTACTGTTACCTCCTAGAACTGTCTAAAAAATGCTTTTACTCCTAAATATAAAGCATCTGCTGCTGATCGCAAGCAAACATGAAGTTTGTGAGAGTGTTTTTTCTGCGCACTCTTAACCACAAGTTATTTTTAACACTGAACAAAAGAGCCACAGTGGTTTCCCACAACATCCATGTAGTGCTAATTTCCCCGTAAATTATGAATTTGTTCTCTTGGACACATGGGATGGAAAAGCAGCTTTATTCGCAAATTGTTTTTGCGATATTCCAATTTTTAGCACAAATTAATTTCATAACTTGAATGAAATACTGACCACTGGTTGCTCCAATGTAGCTGTGTCAGGCTGGATGGGGAGCTCAGACAAACAATTTAAAACAATGAAAGCACCAAAGAGCCACAGCATTTACAAGTCCAACCTACAAATGGCTTACTTATAGTGTGTAAACAATTATATTTTGATGTTTCTTTTAGTTTATATTTTGGAAATAGTAAAAAAGTGCTGCATAATTTTTAATATGTTCACTCATTTTGCTGATTCTACTGCCTGGTATCCAACTACAAGTAATGAATTAGTGTTTGAACACTAAGGCACATATATTTATTGTGAATATGATGTAAAGTGTCAGTAATGTTTGCTGTTGTTGTCAGGTAATAAAGGCAGTGGAGGAGAACTACAGGCTGCCAGGTCCCATGGACTGTCCAACGGCACTCTATCAACTCATGATGGACTGCTGGCAGAAGGACAGGAACAGCCGACCCAAATTTGAGGAGATTGTCAGTTTACTGGATAAACACATTCGCAATCCCAGCAGCTTGAAGAATCTTGTTAACCCCTCTAACAGGTATATATATATATATAGATTTTCTTTTTTTTAAATATCGTAAAATACCAGTAGATGTGTTGCCAGAAATTTACAGTACAGTTTTGGGGAAATGGACACAGATGTTTCAGAGCACAGGCTCAATGTGTAAAACCATCATCATATTCACCCTCTTTTTATATACAAACTACATCTTTGTAGATTCATTACATTACGTATTCAATCATGATTTGTCACAAGAATCAATTAAACAATCACCAGGTGCTAACAATAAAAGACACACAATTAACTCTCAATACAATTTACCGACCCAGATACATATGAATTCAATTGTACAAAATCACATCAAAAAGTCACACAAAATATACATGATTTTATAAAATCACTAAACAAGAACAGTCAAATGTGAAAGATCCAATCATTGAAACATCAGGCATACACTGTCATTAATCAATGTTAGTGTTCACATTTTGAATTTCTGTTGATGTCCTATGCCAAAGAATATATGTATATATATAATCAATGGAATGTTTAATTATAATTTGATCAAAAGAAAATCAATAGGTCTAGTTCTTCATTCAGATTATTCAGGGCTAGTGCTTTGAGTGTATAAATCCAAAAAGCTTCATGTTTTAACAATTCATTATTTAAATTACCTCTACCAGATCTTTGAACTTCCTCTGTCCCTATGCATTCTAATTGTTTAATGTTATGACCCATCTCATTCAAATGTTTTGCTACTGGAGACGTTATATCTCGATGTCTAATAGTTGACTTATGTTCATTAATCTTAAGTTTTAGTTGTCATAACGATTTACCGATATATATGTTTGGCGAGGGCATCTTAACATATAAATTACATTTTGAGTTGTACAGGTTATCAATGACTTGATCTTATAATATTTGTTTGTAGAAGGACATATAAACTCTTTACATTTTATTAAGTTTTGCCAGGCAGCACAATTTCTACATGGAAAACAGCCCTGCATAAGTGCTGTATTTTTCTTTCTTTTTAGAACATCTGAACTGACTAACATGTCTGATAAATTCTGTGCTCTTTTATAAGTAAACAATGAAGAGTTTTGAAATGCATTGTTTAATGACACGTCGGATATAATGTATGCCAATGTTTATAAATAATAGATTTAATCGTATCACTATTATTATCATTGTATGCTAATGTACAGTTCACTGAAAATGAAATGAAAATGACTAATAGGTAAGCTTTCTTAATGGGAGTTGGATGGTAACTATCGTCCTGGTTACTTTCGTAACCTCTGTTCCCTGATGGAGTGAACGAGACATTGTGTTGATGTAGTGACACTAGGGGTCACTCTTGGTAGCCCCAAACACCTCTGCTTTTTTTAAAAAAGGCCAATGAGAATTGGCGAGTGGAATTTGCATGCCACTCCCCCAGATATACGGGTATAAAAGGAGCTGGTATGCAACCACTCATTCAGGTTTTGTGGTGAGGAGCCGAGACCAGGTTCCGGCCATTTCAGCAGGTAGTTCAGCATTGTGGCAAGAGGGACACAACGTCTCGTTCCCTCCATCAGGGAACGGAGGTTACGAAAGTAACAAGGACGTTCCCTATCTGTCACACACTCGACGTTGTGTCGATGTAGTGACACTAGGGGTCCCTATACAAAACGCCACAACTAGCTGAACTGTGTTGTGTGAACTGGTGGTGTGTGACGGGCAGACTGCTGTGTGCCTCATAGCCAGCGCACCAGGCCATCACATAACCTCCCTCAATGCTCTTATGAGTGTCGAACGGTCTATCATGAACAAGTATAACTATAGGGACGGGCTAGCCCAGCCGAGGCCTCTTTCCCCTCTCTTTTCTCCCCAAAAAGAGTGGAATTTGTTAACTGACTGGGAGCCATAAGTGTGTGCGTTGGGGGTGTCCCTCCTAAGGGGAAGATACCACGGAGACCACACCCCGCCCAAAAAGGGGGGGGAGATTTTGAGTGGAATACGTCACATGGTCTTACCGAGTCTTGTTGGAAGTATGTCATGTGGAGAGGTCCCATGGTAGGTCCTACCCGAAGGGGGAGGAGTTTCTACAGAGCATGGCGACCGGGAGCAGAGGGGCCTCTGCCCACATGTTTGCCATCAGGGAAACAATTTTGCGGAAGATATCACATGGGGTCACCTTCGGGGAACCAGCACATGTGGAGCACCTTCCTCAGTACAGGGGCTCATTTGCGCACGTACTGGGCCGGTTGGCGAGTTTCTCCGCAAACTCAACTGCCAGAGGGCTAAGGAGGAAAGTCATCCAGGGATCACAGTCTGTGAACACGGCAGGGAGTCAAGAGCGCATGTTTTCACCTCAAGGGAGGGGAAAGGCACTATGCGCAAGCGGTACACCCTGCCAGTTGTCCCGGAACTTATCTGCTCGTGCCTGCCAATACACGGGATGAGACCGGCTCAACACGGAGAATGTAGAACCTCGCAAAGGTGTTGGGTGTTGCCCAGCCTGCTGCTCTGCAGATGTCTGCCAAAGAGGCGTCACTGGCCAGGGCCCAGGAGGCCGCCACACTCCTGGTGGAGTGGGCTCATAACCCCGCAGGGGTTGGCATTTCCTGAGCCTGATATGCCATTGTGATGGCGTCAATAACCCAGTGAACGATCCTCTGTTTGGAGACAGCGCTTCCTTTTCGCTGTCCACCAAAGCAAACAAAGAGCAGCTCGGAGCTTCTAAGGCTCTGCGTGTGATCCAAATAGATGCGTAAAGCTCACACCGGACACAGCAATGCCAAGGCTGGGTCTGCCTCCTCCTGGGGCAGCGCTTGCAGGTTCACCACCTGATCCCTAAAAGGAGTTGTAGGAACCTTGGGCACATAGCCTGGTCGGGGTCTCAGGATCACATGAGAGTAACCCGGACCGAACTCCAGGCACGATTCGCTGACAGAGAACGCTTGCATGTCCCCTACCCTTTTGATGGAAGTGAGCGCAGTCAGGAGGGCAGTCTTCAAATAGAGTGCCTTAAGCTCAGCTGACTCCAAGGGCTCAAAGGGAGCTCCCTGTACACCCCGAAGGACTACGGAGAGGTCCCATGAGGGAATGAGGAGCGGGCTGGAGGGATTCAACCTCCTAGCGCCTCTCAGGAACCTGATGATCAAGTCATGCTTCCCCAAATACTTACCATCTACTGCATCATGATGCGCCGAAATAGCGGCTACATACACATTCAGGGTGGAGGGGGACAGCCACCCCTCCAGCCTCTCCTGCAGGAAGGAAAGCACTGATCCGACTGCGCATCTCTGGGGGTCTTCGCGTTAGGAAGAACACCACTTAGCAAACAGATGCCACTTCAAGGCATACAGGTGCCTCATAGAGAGAGCACTAGCCTGAGTGATCGTGTCTACCACCATGGGTGGTAGGCCACTTAGGTCTTCTGTGTCCTATCCAGGGGCCAGACGTGGATTCCAGAGGTCTGGTCGTGGGTGCCAGATGGTGCCCCGTTCCTGAGAAAGAAGGTCCTTCCTCATGGGAATTTGCCAGGGGGGGCTGTCGCGAAGAGCGTGAGATCCTTGAACCACGTCTGGGTGGGCCAGTAGGGTGCTACTAGGATGATCTGCTCCTCGTCCTCCCTGACCGTAGGTTCACTGGGGGAAATGTGTATTTGCATATTCCAGGGGGCCAACTGTGTGCCAGCTCATCTATACCGAGGGGTGCCTCGGTCAGGGCGTACCAAAGCGGGCAGTGGAAGGATTCCCGGGAAGCAAACAAGTCTACCTGTGCTCAACCGAATGGACTCCAAATCAGCTGGACCACCTGAGGGTGGAGTCTCCACTCCCCCCTGAGGGTAAACCTGATGTGACAGCACATCTGCTGCAGTGTTGAGGTCGCCCGGGATGTGAGTGGCTCATAGCGACTTGAGCCGCTGCTGACTCCAGAGGAGGAGACAGCGGGAGATTTGTGACATGCAATGGGAGAGTAGACCACCTTGGCGGTTGATATAAGCTACCGATGCTGTGTTGTCCGTCTGGACCAACACGTGCTTGCCCTGGATCAACGGTTGAAACCTCCGCAGGGGCAAGCAGTACTGCCAACAACTCTAGGTAGTTGATGTGCCAACGCAGCTGCGGGCCAGTCCAGGAGCCGTTGGCTGTGTACCCGTTGCATACGCCACCCCAGCCCGTCTTGGAGGCGTCTGTTGTCACCACGACACGCCTGGAGACCTGCTCTAGGGGAACCCCTGCCCAATGAAATGCAAGGTCGGTCCAAGAAACCAGGGGCGTGCTCTGCACTCCATGGGTGCAGAGGGGGAGAATGCACCATAGAATCCAGCAGATGAGGTGAATGAACTTCGCGGATGAATTCAGCTTCAATGAATAGAACCGCTCGGCTCCGAAAAGAAAATCTGAATGAGTGGTTGCATACCAGCTCCTTTTATCAAATTCAAAATCAAATCACTTTTATTGTCACACAGCCATATAGACAAGTACAATGGTGTGTGAAATTCTTGGGTGCAGTTCCGATCAACATAGCAGTTGTGACAGTGATGAGACATATACCAATTTACAATAACATCAAATTAACACAGCACAATTTAAAGTCTAATATACACATAATTACACACAACAATATACAAATAATAACATACACTGTACAGTATACAATACACACAATATAGATACACATTATTCAATAAAAATAAAAAATAAAAAAAGTATATATAGTAGTATATATAGAATGTACAGTAGGTTGTATTGTACTGTATTGACATTCAGGCTGTCGGTTGATAGTAATTTGTTAAGAGAAAATATAATATAATAATAATTATATAATTTATGACAGTCCGGTGTGAGATATGAGTAAGAGTAATAAAGTGCAGCGCTGATGTATTTTTATCGTGGGAGATCAAGAGTTCAAAAGTCTGATTGCTTGGGGGAAGAAGCTATCATGGAGTCGGCTGGTGCGGGTCCTGATGCTGCGATACCGCCTGCCTGATGGTAGCAGTGAGAACAGCCCATGGCTCGGGTGGCTGGAGTCTCTGATGATCCTCCGATCTTTTTTCACACACCGCCTTGTATATATTTCCTGGAGGGAGGGAAGCTCACCTCTGATGATGTGTCTGGCAGTTCGCACCACCCTTTGCAGTGCTTTGCGGTTGTGGGCGGTGCTATTGCCGTACCAGGCGGAGATGCAGCCAGTCAGGATGCTCTCTACAGTGCAGGTGTAGAACCGTGTGAGGATGTGGTGGTTCATTCCAAACTTCCTCAGCCGTCTCAGGAAGAAGAGGCGCTGATGAGCCTTCTTCACAACGACTTCAGTGTGGATGGACCATGTGAGTTCCTCAGTGATGTGGGCACCCAGGAACTTGAAGCTGCTGACTCTCTCCACTGGTGCTCCATTGATGGTGATGGGACTGTGTTCTCTGTCTATTCTTCTGATGTCCACCACAAGCTCCTTTGTCTTACTGACGTTGAGGGAGAGGTTGTGCTCCTGACACCAGTGTGTCAGAGTGTGCACCTCCTCTCTGTAGGCTGTTTCATCATTGTCAGTGATCGGACCTACCACCGTCGTGTCATCAGCAAACTTAATGATGGCATTGGAGCTATGTGTTGCCACACAGTCATGTGTGTACAAGGAATACAAGAGTGGGCTGAGAACACAGCCCTGTGGGGCTCCAGTGTTGAGGGTCAGTGATGAGGAGATGTTGCTGCCTATTCTAACCACTTGGCGTCTGCTTGACAGGAAGTCCAGGATCTGCACAGTGAGCTGTTTAAGCCCAGAGCCCGGAGTTTCTCATCTAGCTTGGAGGGCACTATGGTGTTGAATGCTGAGCTGTAGTCTACAAACAGCATTCTCACATAAGTGTTCTTTTTTCCAGGTGGGAGAGGGCAGTGTGTATTGTAGATGCAATGGCATCATCAGTGGAGCGGTTGCTGCGGTAAGCAAACTGCAATGGGTCAAGAGAGAGAGGCAGTACAGAGCAGATGTAATCTCTGATTAGTCTCTCAAAGCATTTGCTGATGATGGGGGTCAGAGCAACAGGACGCCAGTCATTTAAGCAAGTTATTTTTGATTGCTTTGGAACAGGCACAATGGTGGACGTTTTAAAGCATGTGGGGACTACAGACAAAGAGAAGGAAAAGTTGAAAATGTCTGTAAAAACACCAGCCAGCTGGTCCGCGCACGCTCTGATGATGCGGCCCGGAATGGCATCTGGACCCGCGGCTTTGCGGATATTCACCCGTCGGAAGGATCGGGTTACATCCACTACAAAGACAGAGAGTGAACTAACCTCTGTAGCTTCGGCCGCGAGAGCTCTCTCCGCGAGGGCGGTGTTATTTCCCTCAAAACGAACATAAAAAGTATTTAGCTCATCCGGGAGAGAGGCAGCGGTGTTCAGGGCAGAGTTTTTATTCCCTTTAAAGTCCGTGATGATGTTAATTCCCTGCCACATGCTTCTAGAGTTGGTGGTGTTAAACTGTCCTTCAATCTTGCTCCTGTACTGGCGTTTTGCTGTTCTGATCTTTTTCGGAGGGCATAACTGGTTTATTTGTGCTCCTCCGCATTCCCGGAATTGAAAGCGGAGGTCCGCACATTAAGTGCCGCGTGAACATCGCTATTTATCCATGGCTTCTGGTTCGGATAGATCCGTATTGTTCTGGTCGGAATAACGTCCTCCACACACTTTTTGATGAAACACATTACGCTATCAGCGTAAAGCTCGATGTCGTCATCAGAGGCGGACCGGAATATCTCCCAGTCCGTGTGATCAAAACAGTCCTGTAGCGTAGAGTCTGATTGGTCTGACCAGCACTGGATAGTTCTGAGGGTGGGTGCTTCCTGTTTCAGTTTCTGCCTGTAAGCGGGCAGAAGCAGAATGGAAGAGTGGTCCGATTTGCCAAATGGTGGGCGGGGGAGGGATTTGTAGCCATCCCGGAAGGGAGAGTAGCATTGGTCCAAAACCCGGTCCCCTCGTGTGTTGAAACTAATGTGCTGGTGGTATTTTGGTGCGACTGATTTGAAACTGGCTTTATTAAAGTCCCCGGTCACAATGAACATGGCCTCAGGGTGTGCGGTTTCCTGCTCACTTATACTCCCATACAGTTCCTTGATTGCCCGGTCTGTGTTGGCTTGTGGGGGGATGTACACAGCTGTGATAATGACTGCTGTGAATTCCCTCGGTAGCCAGAATGGTCGACACAGAAGCATGAGAAATTCCAGATCAGGAGAGCAGAAAGACTTGATAGAATGAACGTTCCTCTGATCACACCAGGATTTGTTGATCATAAAACATACACCACCACCTCTGCTTTTACCTGAGTGGTCTTTCGCTCTGTCCGCTCGGTGCACGGAGAACCCCGTGGGTTCGATGGCTGAGTCTGGAATCTCCGCAGACATCCAAGTTTCCGTATGGCAGATAATGCAGCAGTCCCTCGTCTCTCGTTGGAAAGAGATCCGCGCTTTCAGCTCGCAGAGCTTGTTATCCAGAGACTGAACATTTGCCAGTAGAATACTGGGTAGCGGGAGTCGATTTGCACGGCGTCTTACTCTGATGAGAACGCTGGCTCTGTTTCCCCTTTTCCTTTTGTGTTTCCATGTCCGGACTGCCCAGACAAAGGGCTCCGCTTGCGTGTTTGTAAACAGCGGGTCGGCATTGAGGAATTTGAAGTCCGGTTTATGGTGTGTAATTGCAGAACCAATGTCCAAAAGTGTTTGTCTGTCGTAGACAATAAGGCAGACAACATCCAAGACAAAAAACATAAGGATTGTGAACAAAACAAACAAAACACTACCATGTTGTGTCAGAGCTCGCAACGCAGCAACCATACTCGGCGCCATCTTGAGTCCTAAAATTATACCCTTATGTCTGGGGGAGTGGCATGCAAATTCCACTCACCAATTCTCATTGGCCTTTTTTCAAAAAAGCAGAGGTGTTTGGGGCTCCCAAGAGTGACCCCTAGTGTCACTACATCGACACATCTTCGAGTGAGTGACAGATAGGGAACTGCTGTCAATATTGTATTTTTATCTGGGTCAGTAAATTGTGTTGAGAGTTAATTGTGCATCTTATATTGTTAGCACCTGGTGATTGTTTAATTGATTCTTGTGACAAATCATGATTGAATACGTAAAGTCATGTAATGAATCTACAGAGACGTGGTTTGTATATAAAAAGAGGGTGAATATTATTGTAAAAGATGAGGCGAGAAGCAGTTTTCCTTCTTAAGGTGAGGCTTTATTTTTCCCTCTTCGCCACACCACTTTACAGTTTTCCTTTAAGCACTAAGCTAAACACTATCACCCACTGCTTTCACAAATAAACTTTCACTACTAAAAATCCTTGCTCTGGCTCGGCTCTGTCGTGTCCAGTCTCCCTTTCCGACTAAGTGCTGTGTCGCTCTATTTATGTCGCTCTCCCCGTGCTCACTGAAATTAGAGACAGGTGTTAGACATAATTTAGCTCAGGTGTAAGCGCCCTTACCGCTTTCTCTCTCTCCGGAGAGATGCTTGACCACGCCCCCGCTGCCACAATGATTAATGTTTTACACATTGAGGAAGGCCTGTGCGCTGAAACGTCTGTGTCCATTTCCCCCAAAAAGTTATGTAATAAAAACATTAGCAGTTTACTATCGGAGTGCGGATCATCTCTTCATTCTATTATAACTATTCCCATAAAATATATTTAAATGTGATGGGTGATGAAGGGGACATCTCGGAATGCCTGATTAATTGTTTTCAACCATAATTTTAATGTAAAAGTAAATGTATTCTCTTGTTAAATATAATATACATTATATTTTTATCGTGAATTATATGGTGAAATCATACTTTTTACATCTAAAAAACAATTGAAAGTATTGTCTTATTAAATATATTTTTAAAAATTACCGTATATGTAAAGGTTACTACCTATTAACCAATTTATTTATTTATTTTCACTGTAGCATTTTTACATTCTTTTAGCATAAAAAATACAGACATTTCTTTACAGTAACCGATAATGAAAGTTATTAAACAATTTTGCTTAATATTGTTTTATCCAATGCATTTCGCTCTCTCTCTGTATCTATCTGTTCTTCTTTCATTTCAGTCTTCTCTCTTTTATCTGTTCTTTTATTGTTCCCATTAGAGTATATGCTAATTATGTTGTTATTTATGGCATATGATTAAGACTGTGAGTTCGGAAATTATGTCACGTCTGTGAAATGCTAATAACAGAGGGTTAACCACCCTGTACACGGTTGTCACAGGAAATCAAGGTTTAATGACACTTGAAACAAATCAGCTCTCACATTTCATGATTTAATGTTGAATTAAACAGAAGTGACAGTGTGCAAATGACTTCCAATTACACTGATTATATGGTAACAAATACATTTGCTGCATGTGAAGTGTTCTGGATTCTTACATGTTGGAATCATCCATTATCTTTAATTGTGTTATGCAGTTATGTTCAGGTTTAATATGAAATTGATTTGCAGTCTGGGGACGTTTCGGTAGCTGTGTAGTTGAATTGTAATTTTCTTTATTGGCCTTGCATCATGATAATAAACTCAGCAAAAAAAGAAACGTCCCTTTTTCAGGACACTCTATTTTAAAGATAATTTTGTAAAAATCCAAATAACTTTACAGATCTTTATTGAAAAGGGTTTAAACAATGTTTTCCATGTTTGTTCAATGAACCATAAACAATTAATGAACATGCACCTGTGGAACAGTCATTAAGACACTAACAGCTTACAGACGGTAGGCAATTAAGGTCACAGTTATAAAAACTTAGGACACTAAAGAGACCTTTCTACTGATTCTGAAAAACACCAAAAGAAAGATGCCCAGGGTCCCTGCTCATCTGCATGAACAGGCCTTAGGCATGCTGCATGGAGGCATGAGGACTGCAGATGTGGCCAGGGCAATAAATTGCAATGTCCGTACTGTGAGACGCCTAAGACAGTGCTACAGGGAGACAGGAAGGACAGCTGATTGTCCTCGCAGTGGCAGACCATGTGTAACAACACCTGCACAGGATCGGTACATCCGAATATCACACCTGCGGGACAGGTACAGGATGGCAACAACAACTGCCCGAGTTACACCAGGAATGCACAATCCCTCCATCAGTGCTCAGACTGTCCGCAATAGGCTGAGAGAGGCTGGACTGAGGGCTTGTAGGCCTGTTGTAAGGCAGGTCCTTACCAGACATCACCGTCAACAATGTCACCTATAGGCACAATCCCACATTCGCTGGACCAGACAGGACTGGCAAAAAGTGCTCTTCACTGACAAGTCGTGGCTTTGTCTCACCAGGGGTGATGGTCGGACTTGCGTTTATCGTCGAAGGAATGAGAGTTACACTGAGGCCGGTACTCTGGAGCGGGATCGATTTGGAGGTGGAGGGTCGATCATGGTCTGGGGGCAGTGTGTCACAGAATCAACAGACTGAGCTTGTTGTCATTGCAGGCAATGCTACAGGGAAGACATCCTCCTCCCTCATTTGGTACCCGTCCTGCAGGCTCATCCTGACATGACCCTCCAGCATGACAATGCCACCAGCCATAATGCTCATTCTGTGCATGATTTCCTGCAAGACAGGAATGTCAGTGTTCTGCCATGGCCAGCAAAGAGCCTGGATCTCAATCCCATTGAGCACTTCTGGGACCTGTTGGATCGGAGGGTGAGGGCTAGGGCCATTCCCCCCAGAAATGTCTGGGAACTTGCAAGTGCCTTGGTGGAAGAGTGGGGTAACATCTCACAGCAAGAACTAACAAATCTGGTGCAGTCCACGAGGAGGAGATGCACTGCAGTACTTAATGCAACTGGTGACCACACCAGATTCTGACTGTTACTTTTGTGTAATTTTGACCCCCCCTTTGTTCGGGGAAACATTATTCAATTTCTGTTAGTCACAACTTGTTCAGTGTGTGTCTTAGTTGTTGAATCTTTTTATGTTCATACAAATATTTACACATGTTAAGTTTGCTGAAAATAAAAGCAGTTGAAAGTGAGAGGAGTTTTTGCTGAGTTTATGTGCAACTGTGGCCAAATTATCACTGATTACTGTATATTAACATTTATAGTGGTAATTATCTTTAATTTTACATGCCCTTGAAAGCAGAATTACAAACTAAGCTTTACTGAAATCTTTGTAAAATAGTATGATATTGTGTCATATATCAAATATACAGTGCAGCCCAAAAATCTGGGACCACCAGTGATTTATTTGTTCTATTGTTTGTTTTGTTTTGTTTTGTTTGTTTTTTTTGGGGGGGGGGCTTTTTCCTAGCTTAATACAACATATTTTGCTTCAAATCATGTGATCAGCATTGCAATTTGAATGAAAAGTTGAATTTCTAAATTACACAAATACTTTGGTGAGGATGTTAAAAAACACATCATAATTTGGTAATATACTGTACCTTTTTATTATTTTAATTATTTATTTAAATTTATTCTAAAAGCCCATTAGATGGTACATTATTCTACTTGAACCAGCTCAGATCTGTTATTGTGTTTAAAATCCAGCCATCAACCAGAACTTTAATGTCAGGTTTATGCATCCATTTGTTCACCACTGTATGTGTCTCTCCCACAGGGTGTCCAATTTATTAGTGGAGCACGGCAGTCCTGAGGGCTGTGTTTTCAGATCGGTGGAGGAATGGTTAGAGGCCATAAAAATGGGTCGATACACCAAGCTTTTCATGGAAAGTGGATTCACATCTCTGGAAATAGTCACTCAGATGACCTTGGAGTAAGTCATAATCTATGGAGGTCATTGAGCTGTTCATGTACTGGGAAATTTGACTTTATTGAGAGCATTACCCCAACTAGAACATTTTATTTCAATCCCAGGGAATTTTCATGCCATTTCTAGCTGTTGATTGTTACAGTTTAGATGATACTTAAGAGGTCGAACGAAATTATTATTATTATTATTTTTTCATTTTATTTTTTTTTTTCAGACAGAATTAAGCAAAGTTTGGAGGTAATCAAGGATTTGTTGATCTAGGTTTTATTTAGTATACACCACTTAGGAATAGTTCTTCCAAAAATAAAAGTTCTGTCATTGTTTACTTAACCTCATGTTCTTTCAAAACAGTATTATTTTCTTCTGTGGGTTACAAATGAAGATATTTTGCATATGTCGCTCTTTTCCATATGTAACTGATCATGCTTGACCCACTCCGAGCGGTATTCTAACCGGCATCAGCCGGCATGGGAGACGGGCGCACTAACGAGGAGGCTAAAGGCTACAGCCACTAGTGTGCCTCTTGAGGCCAGGGGAGTGAGGTTTACACACAATGCACAGCTATCACGTACCAGCTGGCTCCTGTTACACTCACCTCCCTAAGCCTCACTCCCATCTGGGTCACGGCACCACTGTTACCGGTCCTGCTCGACCTGCTCCGAGCGGGATTCGAACCAGCTTCAGCCGGCTTGGGAAGTGGGCGCACTAACGAGGAGGCTAAAGGCAATAGCTTCTAGCGTCAGTCGCTAGTGTGCATGTTTAGGCCAGGGGAGAGGTTTACACATACTGCACAGCTATCACGTACCACCTGGCTCCCATTACACTCTAACTAACACTCTAACACTTTAACTATAGTGCATGACTTGTAAGGCGACACTTTAAAAAAAATGTCATTACATAACTACATCTACAAGCGTATTCAAGGCCGATCAAATTGCACAGTAGCTAAACTGTTAGAGCATTGCACTTGCGATGCATGAAGAGTTCTAAATTGTAAACTGAATAGTCCTGAGTTGAAAATGTGTTGAAATCAACACAAAATTATGTGGATCCTTCAGCAATTGCGTTTTTCATGTCACATTTGCTTTTTCTGACACTTTCGGGTAGGTTTAGCCTTAGGTTAAGGGTAGGGAGGTAGGTTATGATGATTTAAAACTGAGCATTTATCTAAAAAATGGACACTTTTTATTTATTTAGTAATTTCTTTAATAATTTTTGGAGCTTGATAGTCCTAGTCCCCTTTCAATTTTGTCATATTGAAAAACATTCTGCAAAATATCTTAGTTTTATGTTTCACGAAAGAGAGTAAGGCCACATCCACACTAATCCTTTTTCATTTGAAAACTACCTTTTCAGTTTCCTAGTGTCATCATTTTCCAAACTATGCAGTAATGAAGAGCATTTTCGAAACGCTTCATTTTCGGTAGAGAAAACATTGTTCTAGTGTAGATGAGAGATGTAAACATAGTAAAATCAATGATTTTTCAAATTAAAACCTATTCATGTGGATCTGGGCTAAAAACAGGTTTGAAACGACATGAGTAATAAATGAAGAGAACATTTTCATTTTGGGGTGAACTATTCCTTTAACCACAGTTCTCAACCTTTTTTTGATGAATGTCCCTTGCCCCATTTAAGCAGATGGAGGGCTATATCTGGGGCCTATAAAATGAAAATGCGAAGACAGAAACTAATAAAAAAAGTGATATTGTTATTATATTTCAAAAATAAATGAAAAGACCAATAATATTGCATATCTTGTCCATTTGTCCATAATGCTCATTCTACATTACAGTATTGATTTTGAGTTGGATGGAGATATAAATTTACTGGTATCAACAACAGTAAGGTTATCTATAACATCTATAAAAAGTAAAAAGTCAACACCTAATTTATGTGACAATTATTCTAACAGTGTGACTGAGTTGGAGCTCCTTTCATCAGGTTGTTATTGATTCAAATGAATCATCTCTTGGAATTTCTGAAGGCAAACAAAATCAGTTATATTTTCTTACACTCAAACAAAAATATTTTAGCCTATTTTTTTATTTGTTTGTTTATTAATTTATTTATTTATTTGGATTTTTGCATTTCTATTTCATCTAAAAGAAATAGTGTATTTTGCATTTGCCCTTATGGAAATGTATATATTTATTTATTTTAATAGTTTAACAGTGGTATTTGTAACAAGACCATAGTAAGCACATGGAAGCATGGATCTTCTTCACTGCTGTGGATAGATGTAACATGATTTCTATAAAACAAAATATGGCATTTTTGTAATTACAAACAGTAGGCCTACTCAACACATGTAAAAACAATAAATACAAAATATAAACATTTAAAAGTTGTAACAAAAATTAATTATATTCCCTCACTCTCCTAATGTAGCCTATGACAAATTTAATAGAACTGAAATAGTGATAGGATAATATGTATTTTTAATCTATTTCTGCCTAAAGTACAGTTAGTGTTACTATAGTAAATTCAACGGTGGTCATGTAGAATTATTTGCCGAATTCAAATGGTTTCCACATTTCACGCCGTGCTTCTCACTGGTTCTCACAGCGCTGCAATGATCAGAAGTGTGCGTTTAAGAGCTCGAGACTGGTCTGTGAGTAAAAACGCTCCTGCTTTGTGCTCGCGCTGCTCTGTTCATTGAGCCGTGTCCACCTACAGAGCCATACATGTGCATTAGCGGAGGTTGTGACTTCGCCTGTCTATTTGACGCTGCTAAATCAGATACTTCAGATGCGTCGCTGGACTTCAGAATCAGATGATCCATGGTACAAATGCATACTAACCCGTATAATGGAGTCTAGATAAACATTTGAATGCAAAAAGGAACTTGGCGATAGATTTGATTATCATGACTGAAACACCCCCCATTTGTAACCTAATGACCCCCTCTCTACTAATTTGCACTCAGCGCCCCCTGGCATCCTTTGAACGCCCACTGGGGGGCGGTATCACCCCCGTTTTGAACCCCCGCTTTAATCAGTGATTGAAACTTTAAACCATGATTAAACCCTTTATTTGCAATGATGTATACAGCAGTGCAAATAAACGGCAACAAGTCTTTTATTCCCTTTTGTATAACATGAAACAAATATAGTGCCAAAAGTAGACTTGAAAAAATATTTACATTTCAACATTCACCATTTTTCTTAGCAGTTGTAATGAGCCATGGAAGTTTGGTCCAATTGAGTTATGAGATACCAAAGTATTTTTAGCATGTCTGTTTACTTGGTGGCCATCTTTGGAATGCTCCCAGGCAGCTATTTTTCTGTGTAAACAAGCGGCATACAAGTGCAGCTCCTATCTACTTGAATGGGGAAAGACCAAAATCTCCATAACAGTTGGTCAAGATTACGATCAAAGAACATATTTCAAATCAGCAGTAAAATTTGACAACACTGGTATTGTAATTTGTGCTTCTTTATCTCAGATTATGCCAAAAAAAAAGAAAATGAAATTTTCCCAGCTTGTCTTGCTAATGCGCATGCATGTTCTCGAGTTGATTGAGAGGCTATGTCTGTATCTAAAAAGTGGGACTTCCTTTCTACATCCATTGACTATTGGGTGTTCCAATTTCTCCCATTCGTTGTAATAAAAATGACCCGTCTCTGCTAAATAGTCTCTGGAGATATGCATTGGTTGCATTTCAAACAGCTCCCTAGTTCAGTAGTCAGGGCACTAACCAGGTAGTCATTTCTGGCTGTCCCATTCGCAAATTCGTTGCAGTGCACTGAAATGTTCTCTTCCTAAAAAAAAAAAAAAAATCCCAGAGTGCACAGTAAAACTAGCCTAAGTTCTTTTTAAAAGAGATTCTGTTTGTAATCATCTTCTTCAACAAAAGGAAACAATCTATTACATTTTAGAGTTGTTAGAAGAAGATGAAAAAAAAAAAAAAAGATTCCTTTGTATTTTATATCTTTTTTTTTTTTTTTTTTTTTTGTCATTAACAATTTTTTATTGATTCCATACTCATATTTAAACAAACAGCACAAGAATACACGGAATCAACTTTGATCAATTATGCCCCCCCCCCCACCTGTCACCCAACATGCATCCCAGTGGTCAAACTTTGAATAACAACAGACATACAATTATTAGGCAAACTGTATTCCTCAGGATTAATTTTATTGTTGAATAAACAAAATGCTCCCAGTCAATCCAAAATGTTATTGAACCTCAAACCTTAATGTTTAACAAAGAAAAAGTGAGTTTTGTCTTTCTCAGGGGAATATATAAGTGTGCACAATTATTAGGCAACTATTAGTGTGCACAATTATTAGGCAACTAAATTAAAAAAAGAAATTATCCCAACTCAATTGTTTATTCTCAATTTTTAGAGTAAGTGCAACAAATAAGTAACACAAAATGACAATTAAATAACATTTTTGGCCTTTCAAATACACTATATTGCCAAAAGTATTCGCTCATCTGCCTTTAGACGCATATGAATTTAAGTGACATCCCATTCTTAATCCATAGGGTTTAATATGACGTCGGCCCACCCTTTGCAGCTATAACAGCTTCAACTCTTCTGGGAAGGCTTTCCACAAGGTTTAGGAGTGTGTTTATGGGAATTTTTGACCATTCTTCCAGAAGCGCATTTGTGAGGTCAGACTGATGTTGGACGAGAAGGCCTGGCTCGCAGTCTTCGCTCTAATTCATCCCAAAGGTGCTCTATCGGGTTGAGGTCAGGACTCTGTGCAGGCCAGTCAAGTTCTTCCACACCAAACTCGCTCATCCATGTCTTTATGGACCTTGCTTTGTGACTGGTGCGCAGTCATGTTGGAACAGGAAGGGGCCATCCCCAAACTGTTCCCACAAAGTCGGGAGCATGGAATTGTCCAAAATCTCTTGGTATGCTGAAGCATTCAGAGTTCCTTTCACTGGAACTAAGGGGCCAAGCCCAGCTCCTGAAAAACAACCCCACACCATAATCCCCCTCCACCAAACTTCACAGTTGGCACAATGCAGTCAGACAAGTACCGTTCTCCTGGCAACCGCCAAACCCAGACTCGTCCATCAGATTGCCAGATGGAGAAGCGTGATTCGTCACTCCAGAGAACGCGTCTCCACTGCTCTAGAGTCCAGTGGCGGCGTGCTTTACACCACTGCATCCGACGCTTTGCATTGCACTTGGTGATGTATGGCTTGGATGCAGTTGCTCGGCCATGGAAACCCGTTCCATGAAGCTCTCTACGCACTGTTCTTGAGCTAATCTGAAGGCCACATGAACTTTGGAGGTCTGTAGCGATTGACTCTGCAGAAAGTTGGCGACCTCTGTGCACTATGCGCCTCAGCATCCGCCGACCCCGCTCTCTCATTTTACTTCATGGCTGAGTTGCTGTCATTCCCAATCGCTTCCACTTTGTTATAATACCACTGACAGTTGACTGTGGAATATTTAGTAGGGAGGAAATTTCACTACTGGACTTGTTGCACAGGTGGCATCCTATCACAGTACCACGCTGGAATTCACTGAGCTCCTGAGAGCGGCCCATTCTTTCACAAATGTTTATAGAAGCAGTCTGCATGCCTAGGTGCTTCATTTTATACACCTGTGGCCATGGAAGTGATTGGAACACCTGAATTCAATTATTTGGATGGGTGAGCGAATACTTTTGGCAATATAGTTTATGTTCAGTGACCTATATAGCCACCCTTCTTTTCAATAACTGCCATGAGCCTTCCATCCATGGAGACTGTCAGTTTCTTGATCTGTTCACGAACAACTTTCGCTGAAGCAGCAACCACAGCCTCCCAAATGCTGTTCAAAGAGGTGTATTGTCTTCCCTCACATTCTCACATTTGATAAGGGCCCACAAGTTCTCAATAGGATTTAAGTCAGGTGAGGAAGCCATGTCATTATTTGGGCATCTTTGAGGCCCTTGCTGGCTAGCCAAGCAGTGGAGTACTTGGATTAATGTGATGGAGCATTGTCCTGCATAAAAATCATGGCCTTCTTGAATGCTGAGGACTTCTTCCTGTACCACTGCTTGAAGAAAGTACTTTCCAGAAACTGGCAGTAGGTTTGGGAGTTGAGTTTCAGTCCATCTTCAACTCAAAAAGGTCCAACTACCTCATCCTTAATGATAGCAGCCCATACCAGTACCCCTCCTCCACCTTGCTGGTGCCTCACTCGAAGTGGTGCCCTGTGTCCATTAGTGATCCAGCCACGGGCCCATCCATCTGGTCCATCAAGAGTCACTCTCATTTCATCTGTCCATGAAACCTTTGAAAAATCTGTCTTCAGGTATTTCTTTGCCCAATCTTGATGCTTCAACTTGTGAATCTTATTCAGTGGTGGTCGTGTTTCAGCCTTCTTGACCTTGGCCATATCTCTGAGCACTTGACACCTTGTACTTCTGGACACTCCAGGTAGGCTGCAGTTCTGGAATATGGTGGCACTGGAGGATAATGGGTTCCTGTTAGCTTCACATTTAATTATTCTCAAGTCTTTTGCAGTTAATTTGCGCCTTTTCTTCTCCATGCATTTTTTGCGCCCTAGTTGACTATTCGCAACAAAATATTGATTGTCTGGTGGTCACGCATCAATAGCTTAGCTATTTCAAGTCCGTCTCAAAGGCATTCTACAATTTATTTACTTTTCAGTGCCAGTTAAATCTCTTTTTTGGCCCATTTTACCTGCCTAATAATTATACACACCTTGATATAAGGTGTTAGTCACTTTCGCCACTCTCTCCCTCATTACACAAATATATATCACCTGAAAATGATTGAATCCAATAAGCATTCAAGTTTATATGGTTTGGAGCATGGAAATAATGATAAGATCAGAATACTCACTTGCCTAATAATTGTGCATTCAGTGTATAAACAGACAGTCAAAAGAAAATACTCAATGACATAACAAAAACATATAACATTAACCAACATAAAAGAAAAAGGGTTCCACATACTAATTTTAATCAAAATTGTCCCTTTCCAATGCTCCTCCCTGGCAACCTTCTAAGAGGGCCAAATAAGTGCCCCACTTCTTACCATAAGCACCCAAACTGCCCAGCCGTCTATGTGGCATCTCTTCAAAAGCCGCCACTCTGCCCAACTCAGTGCACCACTCATGAAATGTGGGTGCACCAGCCGACTTCCATCCCCTAAGAATTACCTGCCTGTCCAGATGCGCCCTCATTTCGTGAGTGGTGCGTTGAGCTGGGTAGGGTTGCGGCGTTTGAGGAGATGGTGTACAGAAGGCTGGATAACATGAATATTTTCATTAGGAAGTGGGGCGGTTATCTGGCCTTTTTGGAGGGTTCTTGGGGAGTGGAAGTGGAGAGGGATTAGAGTTTTTTTATTTTTTTTATTTTTTTTATTTCTATGTCTTAATATTTCCTGTTTTATTGTCTATTTGTGTGTCTTTGTCAGTTGACTTCCGATCACTAGAGTGCTTGTTTGTGTTAGGTGGGGTGGAGGGAATATTGTTCGGGGAGGAAAAAAAAAAAGTTTTGATTTCATGTGGTTTGAGGTTGTATTTTCTATTATGTCTGTGTTATTTGCTGCATGAATCAATAACAAAATTGTTAATTAAAGAATTACCTGCCTGCCAATCATCACGATGGTAAGGACCCAGTTTTTTATATGTTTGTTCATTATATTAATACCCGCCCCATCACCCAAAATACAAAGTCTGGGGCAAAATAAAATCTGAGTGCTCAAGACCTCAAGTAGATGGCGCAACTGTAAGTACCTAAAGAATTGAGATCTGGGAATCCCAAACCGCTGTATTATATTTTCAAAGGATCTCAACGCTCCATTTTCATACAGGTCACCCAGCGTAGCAACACCCTTCTCAATCCATTCTGTCCAGCAAATAGGGGAGTTATTAATGCACAATTTAGGGTTCAACCAAATATTTGTGGCAACGTTCAGGTAAATGTCCGAATTGAACATGCGGGAAACTTTTGTCCACACTAAATGCATGTGCGAGATAACGGGATGTGTCTTTACTTCTCCGCGCAGCTTGGTAGAAAGACTTTGCAATGGCAAGATAGGGGCAAGGACCTCCTGTTCAATAAAGTGCCAGGGAGGGCCTCTCTCAGGTGGAAGTGACCAATGTGCTAAATGTCTGAGACCAAAAGCATAATAGTAAAACAAAATCATGGGGAGACATAACCCACATTTGTTAGTTGGCCTATGTAACTTACTGGAATGCAACCGAGGGCATTTACCATTCCAAATAAAGGATTTAGCTATAATATCAAATTGTTTAAAATAAAAGAGGGGAATTTCAATGGGGAGAGACTGTAGTAGGTAGTTGAATTTTGGAATAGAATTCATTTTTATAACATTAACCTTCCCAGTCATAGATAAATGTAGTGAAGCCCACCTGTCCACATCACTCAAAAACCTTTTTACTAAAGGGTCAAAATTCACTCAAATTTGCTGGAAATAAAATGCCCAAATACTTAATGCCCTGCTTGGGCCACTAGAAGGCGCCTGGTTGAAAAGCTGTTACAGGGCAAAACGCTGTCAGAGCCAAAACTTCGGATTTAGACCAATTCACTCTGTATCCTGAGAATTTAGAAAAGGAATTAATAATTCTGTGGAGGCAAGGCATAGATCTAGTAGGGTCAGAGACAAATAATAAAATATCATCTGCATAAAGCAAAAGCTTATGCACCACACCTCCCGCCACCACCCCTGGAAAATCATCATCCTTTCTTATCGTGGCTGCTAATGGTTCCAGGGCAAGACAGAACAATATGGGGGAAAGAGGGCAACCCTGCCAGGTGCCCATATCCAGAATAAAATAATCTGAAATTAATCCATTCATTTAAACCGCTGCTACCAGGTGTCTATAAAGTAGTTTAATCCACCCAATAAAAGTATTCCCGAACCCGTACATTTCCAAAATCTTAAAAAGATAATCCCATTCTACCATATCAAATGCCTTTGAGATGGCAGCGACCGAAGTCTGATCGTTCACCACTGCCCACATGACATTAATGAAACGCCTAATGTTATCAGAAGATTTACGGCCCCGAATAATACCCACCTGATCTATATGTATAAGAGATGTCATAACTTAAACGGTTAGCCCAAATTTTTGACAATATTTTAACGTCTAGCTGGATCAGGGAAATTGGACGGTAACTATTACACTCACTTGGATCTTTGTCCTTTTTAAGAATCAGACTGATCTGGGCTTGCGTCATGGTTGGTGGAAGCTTACCATTCTTTAATGATTCTGTATAAACTCCTAGCAAAAGTGGAGCCAGTTCTGTAGCATAAGATCGAAAAAAATCAGCGGCAAAGCCATCTGGCCCCGGCGCCTTGCCTGTGGACAAGGCCTTAATTACCTTGCCAACCTCCTCCAAGGTTACCTCAGAATCAAGAGAATTTTTTTGCTCAGTCGTCAGTTAAGGAAGTCCTAATGGTTTCACAAAGTTTCTAATACCCTCATCAGTAGACGAAGACGTGGAACTATAAGAGATTAAGATAGAATTCTTTAAAAGCATTATTAACATCAATGGCCGAGGTAAATATTTCACGACCAGCAGATTTCACTGAGGGAATGGTAGAAAAAGACTATCTCTGTTTTATATATCTAGCCAGAAGTTTCTCTGCCATGTCCCATGACTCAAAGTATGACTGTCTTGCCCTGAATAGACAAAGCTTCACCTTCCGTGACAAAATAGTATTATATCTGTATTTCAATCGGGTCAACTCCCTGAGGTCATTAGATGACATTTGGCCTCGGCACTTTTAATATTCTCTTCCAGTTCCACAAGTTCTTGTGCTTTGGATTTTTTGGTGAATGCGGCATACTGTATGATCCGACCCCTAAGAACCACCTTAAGTGCCTCCCAAGCCATATAGACACTGATTTCAGCCTTTAACATTTGTTGGAATTCAGGATTTTGCAATAGGGATACATTAAAGTGCCAACTATATGATTTTCTTTTCTCCATCTGTGGCAAAACCTTTAAACAAACCAGGGCATGATCTGAGACTAAAATGTTTCCAATTGAGCAATCAACAACAAATGAAATGAGGGAATTAGCTATAAAAGATAACAAATCTATTCTAGAGTAAATCTTATGGACTGATTAATAAAAAATTATAATCCCTCCCAGATGGGTTCAAAAGTCTCCAAATATCTGTAAGACCAAGATTTTTACACATCCTGTGAAGCATCAGTGTTGATCTAGGGGGCTTGGACACTTTTGCTTCACTATGATCAAGGACTGAGTCTATCAAAAGGTTAAACTCTCCTCTCAATATTATATCATGAGGGGTGCCAGTGGCTTGCAACATCCCTTCAAGATCTATAAAAAAGCCCTGATCTTCAATGTTAGGTGCATAAATATTAGCCAAAATAAGACTTTGTCCCTGAAAACAATAATGACTTTTCCTAATTTATCTTTTTGATACATTTGAATTGTAGATGTTTACTTATCAGCGTTATGACTCACCTGCTCTTACTTGAGCCAGCACTATAAAAAATAAATAAAAAAATTCCCACCCCATATCTTTCCAGATTTTTCAGCTTCCTGTGGAGAAAGGTTTGTTTCTTGAAGAAACATTGTCACATTTCTTATGCTTAATAAGAGAAATAAACTTCCTTCTTTTTATAGGGTGCCCCAAACCATTCACGTTCCATGTGGAGAGAGACAGTCCACTCATATTAACATTTGATATTTTGACATATAAGAAAAAACAGATCATGTGTCAAAAACAAGATTATAAGACCACATTCCAACATTAGTGCAACCATCAAAACCTGAACATCCCCCGGAACAAAACAAACAGAAAAAGAAAAACGTGCGCATTATCCCCCCACACGACAGTGCCAACTGGTGTCCATCCCTTCAAACTCAAACAGTCCATGCGCTCCTACGAGGACCCCCACAACAGCTTTGCCATCAGATTGCTCAAGTCCGGAGTTTCTATACAAATTTAGTGAAACAGAATTACACAGCAAAATATAATCTATAAAACAAACTCCAGCCAATAGGCAGAATAAACACAAAGAGCATGTAGATTCAGCCATAAAACTGTCCTGAAGGTGTGACACTCTACAAAATAAACTCCAGCCACTAGGCAGAACCAGCACAAAAAACTAATAAAAACATGCAGATTTCCCAAAGAGTCAAGTGAATGTTCAGTGAGCAGGTCCACTCGGCTGCAACATGAGTGCAAGCAAATTACTTACTCCAATGACTTTGCAAGAAATACTCCACAAAACAAACTCCAGCCAATAGGCGGAATAAGGACAAAGAGTGTGAAAATTCATCCATAAAACTGTCCTGAAGGTGTGTTACTCTACAAAATAAACTCCAGCTGTTAAGCGGAACCAGCACAAAAAGAGCGTGCAGATTCTTCAAACAGTCAAGCGAATGTTCAGTGAGCCGGTCCACTCAGCTGCAACGTGTGTACCACCAGATGACTTACTCACTCCACTGACTTTATGAAGGACATCATTTGCTGTGGGCATGTGAATGTTTCATGGCCATCCTTAGCATCTATTCTCAATTTGTCCAGGAATATCAGTGCAAAAGCGATCTTCCGTTGATGTAAACATTTCTTGCATTCCTTGAATTGATCATGTTTCTCTCTTGTCGAATTCACAAAGTCTGGGAACAAGAAAATGCTGTGGTTCTTCCAAGAACCTTCCTTTACTCCTCGCCTCACGTAACACAAGATCTTTATCGGATTATCTCAGAAATTTGGCCAGAATTGATTGGGGCCTGTCTCCCTCCGCAGATCACCGAGCAGGAGCCCTGTTAGCTCACTCGATTTCCAGCTTATGGCCTGCTATGTTGAGCAGATTTGGAAAGAGCCCATCCACGAATTTCACCATATCCTGTCCCTCTCAGGAATTCTAACGATTCTGATATTTTTCCACCGGCTACAGTTCTCCATGTCATCCAATTCTCCCAGACACGCTCCAAATCCACCTTTGTCGCTAGCGGATTAGCAGATAATTCCCTCTCTGATGACTCCAGGTAATCGATCCATTTCTCGACGTCCCCCACTCTTGTAACCACATCAGTGAACTTCGTGTCCATGGCAGTGATCGATCAACATATCACAGCAAGATCCTCCAAGTCAGCAACGACCTTCGTCAGCATTGCCGACATGTTCAGCATCTCTTGCCGCATTCCCCGCACCACTCAGACTAAATTAACTCCCAGGCTCACGGCCTGCTCGGGGCATCAGCTTGAGCACATTATTGTCTTTTAATGTCTCCAGAGCCTGAGGATTTTGAATTCTTTGACATATTGTCCTCCTAGAACAGTTATGGAACAGTGTATCGAATCTCACTGGTTTATGTCATTAAAAGTGTTAAAACTAGCAAAATGCGCAGAGCTCGCCATTCACACGTCGGATCCTCGCATGGCGTCACATGACTCTGTATTTTATATCTTAATTCATTCAATTTAACTTTTATATCACTGTATATTTAAATATGTACAATGGGAATGTACTACAGCGATGTTGTTGATTAACAGCAGCTGTGTTTTAATCTGCAACCTCAAAATCGTTTTGCACTTGATTGCATTATAAGCATCCCAATGTTCAATTGATCAACACTCTTGCCAATACCCATATTCGTGTTAATAGTATGCTGACATAGAAAGCTAGGGAGTGAGCTGAGATGCACCACATGTTTAAAGGGATAGTTCACTCAAAATAAAATTCTGTATGTTGTTTTAAATTTGTATAAACTTTTTTTTGTTGTTGTTGTAGGAATTCGTTCGTTGTTAGCTTCAGTCACCATTTACTTTCATTGCTTCTTTCCATGCTATGACAGTGAATCGTGGATGTGGAGCATGCTTAATACTCCTTAATACAACCTATCATAAGTTTATTTTACATCTATAAAATATTCACAGATTTGTCGCTGTTTTGCAGAGATCTTAGGAGAGTTGGAGTCAGTCTGGCTGGCCATCAGAAAAAGATTCTCAACAGCATTCAGGAGATGCGCGTCCAAATGATGAACAGCACTTTACCCATCTAAGATCTGAAGTAGCATAGCACTTTCTACCATGGACAACTGTTTATTGAAATGGAACAATTTAACGAAGGAATTTGACTTTAAAGCTAAGGAACAAAACCATCAGATTGATGGACAAACCGTTTACTGTTGCGTTCACGCAAAGCTTCCAGACTAAGAGATTGATGGGAAGTTTTCAGGAAGAACTTGACTGAAATGTTGAGCTGACGTTTGGAAAAGTGTGGCACATCTCCAGGTAGGAATAGTCCCTTGGATCAGGTGCCTTTCTGGGCTGAATGTAAAGCATTTTTCCATGACCTCATTCAACAATATTATTAACTGAGGAATTCCATAAGAGACTGCGATCAGTGTCAGCCCTCGGATGTTTTCTTGCACCAAGTTCACCTGGGGCAAAGTTCATGCAGTACGACTAAATTCATATCATGGACTGAAAGAGCATATGGCGGTGTTAAACAAAGCAATAGTAGATTTCAAGCTTGACGTTAAAGCATTAGTTTATCCAAAAATGAACTTACCCCAAGTTGTTCCAATCCCATATTACTCGCATTTTTCTGTGGAACACAAAATAAGAAGTGATTACTCTTCATTGTGATTACTCTTTTCCATGTAATCACAATCAAAAAGGGACTGAAGATTTTAAACTTCAAAAAGTGCACAAAATCACCATATCAATCAAGTAGTCCATATGACTCATGCGCTTGCGAAAAGAGAAATGTCAGTCTGTTTCTCACATAGCTATTGCATGGCTTCAGAAGACTTGGAATATAGTGCAAGAGTCATATGGATTACTTTTATGTTTCCTTATTAATTGTAATTGCACGGTAAAGAGCATCATTAAAAATGTCTCATTTTGTGTTCCACTGAAGTCTTTTGGGTTTGGAACACCATGAGTTTTTTTGTTTTTTTGTTTGTTTTTTATTTGTTGCTTCCTTATTTCAATAAACGGACAAAGGAATGGACTGGATAATTTTCCTTTTGCACAATATATGTGTCGTGAACAGCCAGGGAAATGTATTTGTATTTGAAAATGCAACATGCTTCACACATTGTTTTTAAATTCACTGATGTGTTGATGTTTTGCCTATAAATAGTGTACAGTTGCGTAGATAAAGTGGAGCTTAAACGCATCCATCCATGTTCATGTGGGGTTGATCATTTAGTGTGTGGGTGGGCTAATATACTGTGTATATTCAATCCAGTAAATAAATGTTTATATTGCCTCTTAATGCTTCATCAGATAGAAAAATCTTTTCTTTTTTTTTTCTTTTTTTTTCTCATTGATGTGTGAACTACATACTAAATTTCTGATACATATTTATACCCATAATTTCGCCTTGCTCAGTTATTTGCCATTTGTCATGGGCAATGTGAATATTTGCTCAGTCTGTCAGACTATTTGCAAAAACAGGAATATTCAGTTGTTTTTTGTTTTTTTGTTTTTTGTTTTTGGTTTGTTTTGTTTTAAGCTCAATCTCTTTGTACCACATGTTCGGCATGCATTCGATTACCAAGATAATTGTTTTGACTCGTCCCTGTGTGTAGCTACCAAGGCAGCTTGAAAATGATGTGACATTATTTACATTTTTGCAAAATCACATTACGGGTTCATTACGCAGCAGTTCTGAGGTGAAATGTACACTATGTTGCGTTAAAAGCGATTTCTACTCAACAGATGAGTTTTCTTTTTCTTTTTGTTAAGGATAATGCTCTGTCGCATTTTATATCAATAAATCCCACCCACCTATCCTAAACCTAGCACATAATTGTGTAGTTATGGCACAGAGTAAAAAATGCTTGCTACATGAGCTTTAAATTTGTCCTAATTGCCATGTTGAGGTGGGATTACTTTTCTAGGTGGAAGAACTTCCAACCTGGTCTCATAGAATCATGTTATATACCTACATTTTTGCTAAATTATTTTTGCATGCATTGTTGTACATATTATGGCAGTGCTACTAGAGGCACTAAAACAACAATCATAAATCACGAGTAAAACCGCAGATTATCGTTTTATAAATATTTACTTTCCGCCCTATTCCAAAACACATTTACTACAACACATGACTTGTAAGGTGATAATTTTATTGTGAAACAGGTGATTCAACAATTATATTACATAACAAACTACATTTACAAGCTTAATCGAGTGCGATCAATTGCGTGGTAGCTTAACTGATAGAGCGTTGCACGTGCAATGCAAAGGACCAGGGTATAAGTCCTGAAGAGCTCACGAGTCGACACGTGAGCCAAAAGTGTCATAAAAGCACCAAAAAAATTATGTGGTTTCTTCAGCAATTGCATTTTTAATCTCACATTTGCTTTTAGGACACAATCGGTTAGGTTTAGGGTAGGGAGGTAGGTTTTGGTGATTTTGAAACTCGATTAAACTTAAACCCCAACTGTTTGGGAGAACATTTAACTCACTTTTAGCGCAACACAGTGGACATTTCATCTCAGAACTGCTGCCATACCTTTAATGAACCACATAATACACATTTTCCAAAAGACAGGGTTAGTTAGAGGATCTATCACACCAGTCTCTTGCAGACATTTAATTTGTGATACTCGCCTGCTGGCCTTTTATTGTAAGAGCATGAATGCTCTTACAATCAAAGGCTAGCAGGCGGGTATCGCAAATTACATGTCCTGATAATTTCCTGTTTCCTGATCATTTATACACACTGAGGGACAAGTTTAAAGTATTGGTAAGCGACTACATACTACACAGTGGTACATACTATAGATTTTAGGCTGCAGAAAACCCATAATATCCTTTTATCGTCTGTTAATAAAAGGAAACATTGAATGTTACAATACAAAATTACTTAATATTTCAGAACCCGATTCCAGGTATTACTGTAAGTTATACCCATATTTTAAGTCCATAAGTGTTTATTACAGCACATTATTATCCTGTTAATACTTTTTTGAAGGGCCACAAGATTGTATTTAAAAAGTGCTTGGGTATGTCACAAAAAAAAAAAAAAAAAAAAGCAAATTTCCCCAAAACCTCTTATAATTACTTTTTATACAGCATAAGTAATTTCATTTATCAATTATTTCAATTATTTATGATTTAAATTTTACTGTGTAGTTCATACCAAATAGCAACATTGTGCTGAATAATAATCGAAAGAAAGTGATGAAGTGCCTGTGATTATCTGATTACATTAAAAAAATCTAATAATTTACTCATCACAGTGTCTTTGATCAGAACTTTTGGTCAAAAATCAAAAAGTTAGCGGCACATTTTGAAGCATTATTGATTTGCACTTTCTTTACAACAAATATTTGCTCTGATTTTTTTTATTTTTTTTTAACACTGGAATAATGAGTATTTGATATTTGTTGCGATGAATGTTTCTATGATATACAGTACTTGTAAATGGAAGTCTTGTAAGCAAAACAGTTGTCCTTCGTTTGGCAAACATTCAGTATTTTGTACTGAAATTCACTTTTAAAATGAGTGGAAGGTTGTCTCCTTATATAACAGTGGTCGCAGCTGTGCTTGTGTAATGAGCAGCTTACTGTGATATCACGGTTTAATTCAAAACACAGCATTGATAAAGATGATCTGTTTTCTGTTGAATGGGGCATTGAAAGATATGCTGATAAATGTTTTACATCTTAGTGTAATTTTAGTTTGGATTGATACACATTTTAACCCAAATTTACTTAAATTATGGTAAAATTATTTAATGTGGGAAGGTTCCATGAATTTGTTGCTCAAGAAATGTTTCATATTCATTACATATTATAGTGTAGAATTAAAATCATTTTAATCCAATCAACCCACATACCACGCTATATATTTCAAAAAGTTTAGATGTTTTCAGATTTGTAGCTGTTCTTTAGTTATTTTAAAGTGATATTTCTTGATAATCATTGGTCAAATCTGCCCAAATTACAGTACATAACACATGAATAGTTCCATCATGTTTTAAAAGCATGTTATCAGGATAATTGCTCTAAATGTAAATTGTATCTGCATAACTTTTAATTTTAATCATAAAAACAAAACAGAGCACAATAACTGTTTATCTTATGATTAAAATCTATAATTGTGGTTGCACAAAATGTAATCTAATTTATTAATGTCAAATATAGGTAAAATAAGGAACCTTTTTGGTCAGCACAGTGTCAAAATATTTCTATACCACACTGATTTTCGGGGATTTTTAATAGCAAGCACAAGGTAACAACATTTATCCCTCTAAACTTTTTATTAGATCATAGGCATTTGATAAATTAACCCCCTCCACCCCACCGGCCAACAACAAGTCAAAATCTACTAGTGACAAAATGATCGTATATTAAAATGGTGTGTAACATCTAATTTACAAACATTTGATTTGCATGGTATTGATGGGCAGCATATTTCAAATGGATTTTATCTGCGTGATAAATATGTTGTTTAAATCTTGCAAGCTACTTCATATGATTAGTATCATATTTGGTCCAATAAACAGGGGATAAAAGAAAGAACAGAAAAATATTACTGTTTTTATGTGATAATTGTTCGTCTTTACCTTTTCCAGTGTGTTTTGTTGTGTAAATGTCTTTTGTAGTGTAATATATTAAATTTTTTATATTTTTCAATAAACTGAAGAGAAATTCAATATTGTTGCATTTTGTTGTATGTACACAGACTGCAGTAGAAAAATATATTGATCATCCAAATTTGACATTTTCACCCATACATCATACAGGATGTTCTGCAGATGAGACCTTGATTCCCACATTTTTCTGTGATTTTAATTCACTAGAATTACAAGAAGCCACTTATATTCTACACTGTTAAGTCACAAAGTGACTCGAAAGATGCAAGTACATGAATGCAAACTTTTCAGTACCGCTTTGCATTATTGTTCCCTTTGTTAAGAGTTTATAAAGGTGGTCATAAATGACTAACAATTCATTTACAAAAGCATTATAAATCATTAATAAGAGGTTATAACAACATGCATAAAAAATGATGACTTATGCAATACCTGTCAAATAGTGAGACATTTTACCTCACATTTTATAAATGCTTAATAACACTTATTCCACATAAGTAACGTATGCAAATATACCTTAATATAAAGCATTTATATGTAAACAAACTCTCAAAGCATTAAAGGAATAGTTCACCAAAAATGGAAATTCTCTCATTTTTCACTTACCCTAATGCCATCCCTGATGTTTACACAAATTAAGACTTTTAGAAAAAATTTTAAGCTCTGTAGGTCCTTATAATGTAAGTAAACGGGTGCCATCAGGCTACTGGCTATTTGGCAGTCCAAAAGGTATAGGCAGCATAAAAGTAATCCACATGACTCCAGTTGATCAATTAATGTCTTCTGAAGCTAATCGATAGGTTTGTGTAAGAAACAAAGTGATAATTAAAACATTTTTAACTTTAAATCGTAGCTTCCATCCAGAGCTGGGATGCTGTTTGAAATGAACTAACTCTTGTGTGACATTCGTTCCTCTGTTGTGTACAAAGTGCGCGCATCCGACTTCTCGCATGAACTCGCCATTGCGTTTATGTCACGTGATGGTAACGTGATGCATCGACTGCTGGCAGGAAGCAATTTTTAAAAGTTAATAAAGTTATAATTATCAATTTATTTTCTACACAAACCTATCGATTTGCTTCAGAAGACATCAATTTATAGACTGGATTTGTGTGGATGACTTTTATGCTGCCTAAATATGACTTTTGGACTGTCAAACAGCCAGCAGCCTGATGGCACCCGTTTACTTGCACTGTATGGACACACTGAGCTGAAATCTGCTTATATAAATCTTCACATCGGTTCTGCTGGAGAAGAAAAGTCATACACATCTGGGATGGCTTAAAAGTAAGTAAATCATGAGAGGATTTACATTTTTGGGTGAACTAACCCTTTAATATAGAACTTCTTCATCACTCAAACGATAGGATATATTTGCAGGTTTTGTAGGTGCGGGAGCAGTCTGAATGTTTCTGAATCGCAAACTGAATTGCAAATGCATTTGACCAATTCATTGAAAAAAAACTGACTTAAAAGATTAATTAATTTGTGAAACGGCATCGCTAGTTATGATTCTAAACAGCCAACAGTAACGAGCGATAGTGAGACAAACGGACCCAATAGCAGAGAAACAGTTCAAAGGATTTATTTACAATAACTTAGGTAGATGAGAAGTCACTGGGTTGAGGAATCTAGAATCCTCCGTTGAAGCTTAGTGAGATACAGAACAACGGCCAGTAGAGATGAGTGAACTTAACTCCCGACACGCAGGCAGAGACGAGGTATCATATGTGGAAGACCAGCTGACACGCAGTAATACTGGAAGACAACCACACACCCAACACGTGGGCAACCAACAGATACACGAAACATCAAACAGCTATCTGTAATGTAAACACATTACAAACTACAACAAACTATATTCAACATTAAACTTCATTTAACAATCCAGCAAAGGACATGACACACAAGGGGATTAATATAGGCATGAACAAACAAGGGGCAGGTGCTGCTCGCAGCTGAAAGTTGGCATGATCAGCACACCATGGAAACAATCAGGGTTCCCATGGAAACGCTGATTCCGTGTGCCAGCGGCCCCTAAAACACATGAGGGCAAAAACGTCAACATATTTAGAACAAAACAAACAGGGAATGATGATGCCACAGTGCTCGTCAGACAAAAACCCAACCTGACAAGGTAACAGGACAGTGACATCACCGGAGAGTGCACATCGGTAACTCGCACATGGCGGTCACTAACAACCGGACCCGTGCACTCACACAAACAACGTACATGAAACATGAGACAGGCAGGGGATGATGATGCCACGGTCTTCGTCAGACAAAACCCAACCTGACAAGGTGACAGGACCATGACATCACCGGAGAGCGCATGGCGGTAACTTGCGCACGCCGGTCACTAACAACCAGACCTGTGCGCTCACACAAAGAACATACACAAAACACGAGACAGAAAGGGGATGATAATGCCATGGTCCCATCAGACATAAACCCAATCTGACAAGGTGACAAGACCATGACACCGATTTATATACGGGTCACACAACATGATTGATGTAATATTGTGAGGGAAAGTGTTTGCCCCTGTCCCCTAAGTATATCAGTGTTCTGAGGAGGGAGGCACACACATTCTTAGTGCGCCAGATCCTCAAATTTTGCAGTTTGTTCAACACATGTATGAAATTGGCTCAGTAAAAGTGGCAACTCCAAAGAGATGGCACCCCTAGGTGGTTGCTAATGTAGCCCAATGGGTTGTCTCGCCCTTCCCTCAAACAAACCAAATAAAATAAATGTTTTTTTTTTTCTTGCAGAGATAACTTCATGAAGGTTTTATTATGCCATATGGACTTCTTTTTTTTTTTCTTTACGGAAAATTAAAGGTTGACACATAACCTGGGACACAAGTAAAAGTTTTTTTCAGCCACTTGCATAGTCAAAGTCATTACTTACACTTATGTTAGAGAAAACTCTTTTCCATCCAGTGAAAGTAAATGGGAATTGGGGTTGTCAAGCTCGAAAAGACAAAAAAACACCATCAAATATGAGTAGCACAATGGTCTAAACAAGTTGTGCTCAATATTCCACGTCTTCTGAAGCCATGTGATAGCTTTGATGTCAAAACTGGCACAACGTGTGTAATGGTGGCATATTTAATTTGAGCGCTAAAACAGAGGAAAATATTTTTGGTAAAAAGCTTATTTTTCGATCAGTTACTCATGCAACTACCAATAAATGTACTGTGTATGTTAATATTACCTCTCATATGTTTCACACCTATCCAGTTGTTTGTGATGGAACGAAATCTCATCTAACCATTGTGCTCCACTGGGAAATCACATCGCTAAACATCGCCCTGGGTGTTAATTATCAATCCATGTTTTTCAAACTCAAGTGCAACGTAATATCACAAATATCGAAATGACCAGATATTCCATATCAGCAATACAAGAAAGCACTCTGTAGCATTTATCTGCTAGTGCTGCCTTGCCTCACGTCATATTTGATAGGTGTTTTGATGGCTCATTGCTTGCAGCACAGGCTGTCTACTCTGACGTTCGAGGTGTGTGTCCCAGGACAGTGCCTTTGATTGGTAATGCAATTTTCATGTATTGAGGTGCCTCTGGACCCCAAATCCCTTGAGTCATTTAAGAATCATTTGGATTTGAATCATTATGGATGACCTTCATCAGAGTGTCACTGGTCCAGCTGGATTGGGGGTTGATATTACAAATTTATTTATTTTTTTCACTAAAAGAGTCTTTTTAATAGTCTTTGAATCATTTTATTTAATCTTTGAAGGCCTTTATTTGTAAGTCTTTTTGTAATGTGATTAAAAAAAAAAGTTAAATGTGCATAAGAAATATAATTTTTGAGGCTAAACAGAATGATGGTTAATCGATGGTTAATTCAACTAAAAATGAAAATTCTGTCATAATTTATTCATGCCTCATGTCGTTCCAAACCTATATGCTGTTTATATATACAGCTATATACAGCTGTTATATATAAAATATATATATATATATATATATATATATATATATATATATATATATATATATATATATATATATATATATATATATATGTATACACTGGCGGCCAAAGGTTTGGAATAATGTACAGATTTTTCTCTTATGGAAAGAAATTGGTACTTTTATTCACCAAAGTGGCATTCAACTGATCACAATGTATAGTTAGGACATTAATAATGTGAAAAATCAATATTACAATTTGAAAAAAATTTCGTCTTAAACTACTTCAAAGAGTTCTCATCAAAAAATCCTCCACATGCAGCACTGACAGCTTGGCAGATCCTTGGCATTCTAGCTGTCAGTTTGTCCAGTATGAGTCTTCTCTTTACTGTTGTATATGAAACTGGTGTTGAGCGGGTAAAATTCAATGAAGCTGTCAGCTGAGGACATGTGAGGCATCTATTTCTCAAACTAGAGACTCTGATGTACTTATCCTCTTGTTTAGTTGTACGTCTGGCCTTCCACATTTCTTTCTGTCCTTGTTAGAGCCAGTTGTCCTTTGTCTTTGAAGACTGTAGTGTACACCTTTGTATGAAATCTTCAGTTCCCTATCTGTCACTCACTCGACGTTGTGTCGATGTAGTGACACTAGGGGTCACTCTTGGGAGCCCGAAACACCTCTGGTCTTTGAAAAAAGGCCAATGAAAATTGGCGAGTGGTATTTGCATACCACTCCCCCGAACATGCGGGTATAAAAGGAGCTGGTATGCAACCACTCATTCAGATTTTCTCTTCGGAGCCGAACCGTCCATTCTCACTGAGCTGAATTCCCACGGCTATTCATTCACCTCTGCTGGATCTGACAGCGCATTTCAGCGGTTTCTCCCCCCTCTGCACTGGTGCACTGCAGAGAACGCCCCTGGGAGCTTCAGCAGAAATAAAAGAGTATATTCTAAAAAAAAAAGAGTATATTTCTCTAAAAGAATGGCTTTTTAAAGATGTGTCTTTTAAAGATGCCTTTCCATTTGTGTGTTATTCCTGGTTGCGGTCGTTATCTCTCCCCTTCTGATGGTCACGATCACTGTCTTTCGTGTCTGGGCGCTGCCCACACGGAGACAGAGTTCGTGGATGGGTCATGTACTCATTGCGAGAACATGTCCATGGCAACGATGCGGTCGCGGCTTGCCTTTTGTAAGAAAGCAAGCCACCCCAGCGGTTCCCCGCCCCGGTCCTTCTACCAACGGGTATGAGGCCAGTGCGGCTAGCACTGGGGGCGATTTGGGGACCCCATTGTGACCACCTCCACTGGGTATCCCCCCACGGACCTCCCATTCCCCAGCATGCTTGTCTGCCCTGATCGGGCTTCCGAATGTGTCGGCCGGCTCGTCTCATGGCGAGTTCAACCTCTTATTCGGAGCCTGCGAAGGTGACGAGCTCTCAAGCGCAGCATCGGAGAGCGGGCTCGCCTAGTCGGACGTGGAAGCCTCAGCTGGGCTCCCCCCCTCGGGTGCGGTCGCCCAATCACAGGCTGACACGGAGATGATGGACATGCTTTCCCGGGAAGCCACAAATCTGCCCCCAATGTGACGGTCTCCATAGGTCATGAGGACAGGCCTCCTCCTCCCCCGTCCCAGGCTGTTCCGGGGGTGGTCACAAGGAGCCAGGTATGTGCTTCGATGTCCCTGAACTCAGCATGGCCACGACATGGCGTGGCACCTCAGGCTCCACCCTGCCACGAGGCCCCACCCGCCGGTACGTCCGACGAGATGGTCCCCCTTGCGCGGAGCTTGGACGCGTGGCTTGGGCTTTCCAACCCGTCGCGATAGCTGGTCTGGACCGTCCGACTCGGCTACGCGATTCAGTTCGCCTGGCGTCCGCCCAGGTATAGCAGCGTCAACTTCACCTTGGTGAAGGGCGAGAACGCCACTACCTTGTGTGCGGAAATCACTACCCACCTACGGAAGGGTGTGATAGAGCCTTTCCCTCCGGCCGAGATGAAGAAGGGGTTTTACAGCCCCTACTACATTTTACCAAAGAAAGGCGGTGGGTTATGGCCAATCTTGGACCTGCGAGTACTGAACCGGGCTTTACACAGACTCCCGTTCAAGATGCTGATGCAAAAATGCATTCTAGCGAGTGTCCAGCATCAAAATTGGTTCGCGACGGTAGACCTGAAGGACGCGTACTTCCACGTCTCGATTCTACCTTGACACAGACCCTTCCTGCGGTTTGCATTCGAGGGTCGGGTGTATCAGTACAAGGTCCTCCCTTTCGGCCTGTCCCTGTCCCCTCGTGTCTTCACGAAGGTCGCAGAGGCAGCCCTTGCCCCGTTAAAGGAAGTGGGCATTCGCATCCTCAACTATCTCGATGATTGGCTAATTCTAGCTCACTCTCGGGATGTGTTGTGTGCACAGGGACCTGGTGCTCTCGCACCTCAGCCGACTAGGGTTTCGGGTCAACTGGGGAAAGAGCAAGCTTCTCCCGGTTCAGAGCATCATTTTTCTCAACTTGGAGTTGGACTCAGTCTCGATGATGGCACACCTCAAGAATGAGCGGTGCTGACCTGTTTGAAGGCGTTCAGACAGAAGACAGCGGTTCCAATGAAACTGTTTCAGAGGTTCCTGGGTCATATGGCATCCTCAGCGGTGGCCACTCCGCTCGGGTTGATCCATATGAGACTGCTTCAGCACTGGCTCCAGACTCATGTCCAGAGATGGCCATGGCGCCTTGGGACACATCGCGTGGCCATCATGCCAGTCTGTCACTGCCTCTTCAGCCCTTGGACCGACCTCACATTTCTACGGGCAGGCGTTCCCCTAGAGCAGGTCTCCAGGTGTGTCGTGGTTACAACAGATGCCTCCAAAATGGGCTGGGGCACTGTATGCAATGGGCATGCAGCCGCCGGCTCCTGGACGAGCCCGCAGCCACATTCGCACATCAACTGCCTCGAGTTGTTGGCAATTCTGCTTGCCCTGCAGAGGTTCTGGCCGTTGATCCAGGGCAAGCATGTGTTAGTTCGGACAGACAACACAGCAGCGGTGGCATACATCAACCGTCAAGGCGGTTTATGCTCCAGTTGTATGTCACAACTCGCCCGCCGTCTCCTCCTCTGGAGTCAGCAGCACCTCAAGTCACTGCGAGCCACTCACATCCCAGGCAACCTCAACACTGCAGCAGACGTGCTGTCACGACAGGTTACCCTCAGAGGAGAGTGGAGACTCCACCCTCAGGCGGTCCAGCTGATTTGGAGTCGATTCGGGCAGGCACAGGTAGACCTGTTCTCTTTCCAAGAATCCTCCCACTGCCCGCTCTGGTACGCCCTGACCGAGACACCTCTCGGTATAGACGCGCTGGCACACAGCTGGCCCCCTGGAATAGGCAAATATGCGTTTCCCCCAGTCAGCTTACATGCACAGACCCAGTGCAAGATCAGGGAGGATGAGGAGCAGGTCGTCCTGGTAGCACCCTACTGGCCCACCCTGGCCCACCCAGACATGGTTCTCGGACCTCACGCTCCTTGCGACAGCCCCCCCCCCCCCTGGTGAATTACCCTGAGGTAGGACCTTCTTTCTCAGGGACGGGGCACCATCTGGCGCCCGCAACCAGACCTCTGGAATCTCCAGGTCTGGCCCCTGGACGGGACGCGGAAGACTTGAGTGGCCTTCCACTTGCGGTGGTAGACACGATCACTCAGGCTAGGGCCCCCTCTACAAGGCGCCTGTATGCCTTGAAGTGGCGTCTGTTCGCTAAATGGTGTTCTTCCCGTCACGAAGACCCCCAGAGATGCGCAGTCGGATCGGTGCTTTCCTTCCTGCAGGAGAGATTGGAAGAGTGGCTGTCCCCCTCCCCCTTGAAGGTGTATGTAGCCGCTATAGCGGCACACCAAGATACAGTGGATGGTAAGTCCTTAAGGAAGCACAACCTGATCATCAGGTTCCTGAGAGGCGCCAGGAGGTTGAATCCCTTCAGACCACGCCTCATTCCCTCATGGGACCTCTCTGTAGTTCTTCAGGGTCAACGGAGAGCCCCCTTTGAGCCCCTGCAGTCAGCTGAGCTTAAGGCACTCTCCCTGAAGACTGCCCTCCTGACCCCCTTTTAGGGATCAGGTGGTGAACCTGCAAGTGCTGCCCCAGGAGGAGGCAGACCCAGCCCTGACGTTGCTGTGTCCGGTGCGTGCCTTACACATCTATTTGGATCGCACACAGAGCTTTAGAGTCTCTGAGCAGCTCTTTGTCTGCTTTGGTGGATAGCGGAAAGGAAGCGCTGTCTCCAAGCAGAGGATCACCCACTGGGTCATTGACACCATAACAATGGCATATCACGGCAGGGCTACGAGCCCATTCTACCAGGAACGTGGCACCTCTCTAACAGACATTTGCAGAGCAGCGGGCTGGGCAACACCCAACACTTTTGCGAGGTTCTACAATCTCCGGGTGGAACCGGTTTCGTCCCATGTAGTGGCAGGCACAAGCAGGTAAGTCCGGGACAGCTGGCTGGTTGTATCGCTTGCGCATAACACCTTTCACCTCCCCTGAGCTGAAGATGTGTGCTGTTGACTCCCAGTAAAGTTCACAAACTGTGTTTCCTAATATGATTTCCTTCGAGCCCTGTGGCAGATGAGTTTGCAGAGAAACTCGTTGCCGGTTCAGTACATGTGCTAACTAAGCCCTGTACTGGGGTAGGTGCTCCGCGTGTGTTGGTTCCCCATAGGTAACCCCATGCGACGTATATCTTCTGCTAATTAGTTTCTCTGTTGGTAAATTGCGTCTTCCTTGTTCGACACTCATAACAGCATTGGGAGAGGTTACGTGTTGGCCTGGTGCACTGGCTACGAGGCACACAGTAGTCTGCCCATCACACACCGCCAGTTCACATAACACAGTTCAGCCAGTTGTGGCGTTTTGTATAGGGACCCCTAGTGTCACTACATCGACACAACGTCGAGTGAGTGACAGATAGGGAACGTCCTGGTTACTTGCGTAACCTCAGTTCCCTGATGGAGGGAACGAGATGTTGTGTCCCTCCTGCCACAACGCTGGACTACCTGCTGAAATGGCCAGGACCTTGTCTCGGCTCCTCAGCACAAAACCTGAATGAGTGGTTGCATACCAGCTCCTTTTATACCCGTATGTTCGGGGTAGTGGTATGCAATTACCACTCGCCAATTTTCATTGGCCTTTTTTCAAAGACCAGAGGTGTTTCGGGCTCCCAAGAGTGACCCCTAGTGTCACTACATCGACACAATGTCTCGTTCCCTCCATCAGGGAATGGAGATTACGCAAGTAACCAGGACGTTTTTTGGCAATTTCAAGCATTGTATAGCCTTCATTCCTCAAAACAATAATTGACTGAAGAGTTTCTAGAGAAACTGTTTCTTTTTTGCCATTTTTGACCTAATATTGACCTTAAGACATGCCAGTCTATTGCATACTGTGACTCAACTCAAAAACAAACACAAATACAATGTTAACCTTCATTTAATGAACCAAATAGCTTTCAACTGTGTTTGATAAAATGGCAAGTGATGTGTGTGTGTGTGTGTATGTGTGTACACCCACACACACACACACACACACACACACACACATATATATATATATATATATATATATATATATATATATATATATATATATATATATTTATTTTTTTATTTTTTTTTATTTTGTTGTGGAACACGAAAGGAGAATAAAAAAAAATCTGAATATTTACGCAGCTCTGTTTTGTTCAGCAGTTTTCAGCTGAAATGTTGACGTCTGTTCTCGTTCACAGTGGCATGTGTGTTCATGAAAGAACTAGAGTTGCTTTTAAAGCTAACATGCATGAACGTGTGTCACTGTCACAAGCTTCTCTCATAGTGCTCACATATGCGCAACAAAGATTTTTGCTGAAAAAATAAAGATTACATTTCAGGTTGTTTCCTACCAAAACCTATTGTATGCCTTTATAAGACTATGAAGCATGAGCCACATGGACTACTTTTTTAAAGACATTTTTGGGTCATTTTTAAGCTTGAAAGTGAGGCACTATTCGCTGAAATTGTATTGAAAATGTGACCTGTGATATTCATTAAAGCATCTTCTTTTGTTTTTCGCGTATGGGTTTGGAACGACATGAAGGTGATAGATTATGACAATTTTTTGGGTAAACTATTCCTTTAGAGGGTTTTGAACTATGTGTTTAAAACATTCAAAACCACCACGAGATAACCCTTGCTATCTAATCCCTGAAAATAATAAGTGACAAATTTGCGGCAAGTTTTCAGCAATTTTGCGGCAACTCAAGACTTTTTGTGAGGGAAAGCACACTTTTATGTAAATATATTTTGGCTCCAAACCTTATAGTTACTGAGATATAGCCTCTGTGACAACTAGCCCCGGTTTCCCTTCTCCTGGTAACCCTAACCGTGACTTTTCCACACCTTTTTTTAAGCATACAGTACCCATTTCCATTACTTTTCCATGCCTAGAAATCAGCATCTTAAAAATAATATTAAATAACTTTCCAAAACCATGGGAACTTTGAAGACAACAAATAAAAAACCTGGAATTTTATGGAGGCCCTTAAATAACTGTTTGATGTAAAATAAATAAATAAATAAAGAATAAAAAATAAACATAAAATAATAATAATAATAAAATAAATACATAAAGTACTTAGCTGGTCTCCCAATCTAGTATTTGCTGGTTTAAGTTGGTCTAACTTCTCTCCCAGGCTAGTCCCAACATGACTAGCTGACAAATGTCCAAAACCCCACTAGCTTTACTATTAGCTTAGCTCTGGTAAAGCTATTTCTGAGCCCCAATTCTCTTAGTATCTTTCCAAATGTAATATTTATCTACAATCAGCACCTAGCACCAGTAACCTTTGTAATTATTTCTTATCTTGCAACAGTTATCACATAGTCCTTTTGTCTATCATATGCTAATCTGTATTTGTGGCTAACATTCCTCTTGCTATAAACAGTCAGTGCAATTATGTGCTCTTTGCTCCAGGCCCCTGCTTTATTTCCCTTTATTTACCCACCAATGCCCTCGCATTGATCTCAACTGCAATGTGTGATCTTAATAATTCCGCCCCTTTGTTGCTATCTGTGCTTGCTAGCCTCTGTGGTCTACATCTGAGCCAGCAGGCAGCGGCCCTGGAGAGCCCCTAAAAGTGTGTGACGATAGACCGCATGAGTGTGTGATGAGGGTCATTGTGTTTGTCACTTCAGCAGATACCTCAAGGTGTTTTAAATGCGTGCTATCCCCCTAGTATGCGTGGGTGCGCTAAATTGCTATTGTCAGCAGGGGAGCTGACATTGTTATTAGGTATGTTTCACTGGAGGTCGCCCAAGGTGAAATGAAATAGTAGTTAATCTGTGACATTCCTGAGCTAAGGCATATTAATAATGGCCAGTGCATGTAAGAAGCACCATTATTTATTTCTAATGAGCACTGTCATTGGTGTTCAGAGGGCACAACGAGCGCTGCCATCTACTCCCTGAGCTTCTCTGTTTATATTGGTTTACATATGCTTGTTTTCTGCAAATCATAGCATAAAGGATTGCTGTTGAATAGTTTACCTATAACATTCATTATTTACGCTCCCTCATGACATTCCAAACTAGTTTTAATTTCTTTCTTCTGTGGAACAAATAAGGTGTTATTAAGCAGAATGTTCACGCTGCTCTTTTTTATCAAATAAAAAGGGAAATGTGAACACAACTGCCGATCCTCAAAATGACAAAAAAAGCACCTTAAAATATAATGAAAGTAAGTCTATACGACACACGGAAGCAGACCATGTGTTACATTTCAAGTCTTTAGAAGTGTCTGGAACAGACTTTAATTTAAGTAATTATTCAAAATCTTGACATCTGACCCCATCCAGACTAGAGGTCTGCACGGGCCTTCAAATGAAACCTTAACCTGACCCATACCCGAGACCATGTGGCCCGAGCCTACCCAACTTGAACAATACCATCTGATTATAAGCACGGACCCGACCCAAACCCGAAATGGCAACATTTGTTGACAGTATTGAAACCGTAATCGTAATTAAATTAAAGTAATTAAATAATCAAATAAGTCAATAAGTAAATAAACTTGTCCATAGACAAAGGCACATAAATGCTTATAATGCTAGTTTTTGCTGAATGACACAGCACTTTGCCTGCAGTGAAGCAAATGTGATTGCAGCCTACTTATTCTGCCCCACCACCCAGACACACTCAGGCTTGGTTGCAGTATGCAGACATATTCAAAGTAATGAGCTGTGTGGATGTTCTTGTAGCAGAAATCACTTGAGAGCTCCGGTGGCAGCCATAAGCCACAGCATGAGTTCACAAATGATCGGCCTCATTATACTGATGAGCGTGGGGAGTTTTGAGAGGAAGACTTGTCCAGGACGCTCCATCATCTGTCAGCTAACTCCAGATGGGAGCAATTTCAAGAGCAATCAGGGACACGGTGTGATTCATCTGCACAGAATCACAGTAATGTTTTAAATTGCCATTAAAAAGACAGTGTTCTGTGTAATTCATTGTTTAGTATAGCATTGGAGGATTATCTTGGGAACTTTTGGTTTTATTTACCTGGAATTGGAAGCAAAAATTCAAAAGTCTCACTTATCCTCTTTTCAAGTAATTATATTATTATGTGGGCTCCAAAAGTCAGAGACCAATAGTGAAACACTTTCCATTATGCATTTAATTTCATTACATTTAAAAAAAAAAAATAAATAAATAAATAAATAAAAATTATTGCATATCTAAGGTCAGGTAAAAAATTTGGATGAAAATTTTATATGAATTCCAGAATTTCCACGTTTTTGTTAAATCCCTCTTTTGCTTGAATGACAACATGCACCTAGGCTAACATGAACAAAACCTGCTGATCCATGTTATCTAAGCATTAAAATGTTCCAAAGAGCATCTTGTGTGCTTCAGTGGATGAAAGCAAATCTGGCCATCTGTACAAAGGAATTAACATGGTCAATATCACAACTTTGCTTACATTTGAAGAGTGACCAAGAAGAAAGAGAGCAGAATCTTCAATATTTCTTAATCTTTTTACACTATAGATTTTCAAAGTCCTAAAATGTTTCAGGTTTAAACTAGATTTTGAAGTGACACTTTGCATGAATGTTCCTTTTGTCGGTCACTTTACTAGTTAATTGATTAATTTAAAAATGCATTATAAATCATTGATATGCTGCTATAACAAAATACATAAAAAGAGTGACTTTAATGCAGTGCTTGCCAAATAGTGAAACATTTTACCTCATATGTTATAAATACTTAATACCACTTATTCAACATTAATAATCTATAAAAAAATGTGACCACCTTTGAAGCATTTATTAAGGAGTCACCAACATTAGAAACCTGTACATAAAGTTCAGTATGGTTTAATGGTCATCAGGCTGTTTTTGTGATACTGTATATGCTGTGAATGAGCATGAAGACCTGAAAAATGTTTTTGCAGAGGACTATGTAACTGGGACTAGGTAAAACAATTATTTTAACATCAGTGTGATAAGGAAAGTAACACAAGTTAGAATCTCACTATATCCCCTCTTATTTATGGCATTTCTTTTGATTAATGTAAGGATGAAGAAGTGTATTTATTAAGCATTTATAACATGTAGTTTAAAATGCTCACTATTTGGCAGTATTGGATGAAAGTTGCCATTTTTATGCATGTTTCTTTAACTGCATATAAATGATTTACAATGCATTTCTAAATTACCTATTGGTCATTAATTAATCCCTTTAAAAACTTTTTACAAAGGATACATTAATGTTAAGTGTTGCAGATTTTAAGTCTCAGATTTTCAATGAAGTGCCACTTTTGGAAATCAAATAATTATTTTTCTAAAGTGTTTAGCTTGGTACTTTGACGTCACTTCCTGTTGCTGCTGATGCCTAGCTCGAGTCTGTGTTTGTAGCCTGCTAGATTTTTTAGCATCGTTTATCTATCTGTTTTCAGCTTTTAATCTTTAATATCTGCCATTTTCAGCGTGCATCAGGTTTTCCCCTGCATTATTCTCATATCGCGATTCAACTGCATACATTTTTTCGTGTGCATCCGCTTCTATTTTTATCACGATTAAAGTGCGTGCATTTTACAGCACGCACCCATTTTCTCCTCTGTGTTACATGGATTATTGCATCGATCTCAAAGCACCACTTATCAAGGACAACCATAACAACAAACAATTGCATGAGGGATTCACGTCGATCTCAAACCCTCGCCACTCAGAAACAACCAACAACAACAAACATTTGTGGTAAGTCATGGCATTCACTCATGTTATTGCTTCCTGCATTACATGCCACATGTTTACTATAGCTTCTTCCATCAGCAGTGAGGGATTCACATGTAATAAATGTAAGGAATTAGTCAGGCTGACAGAGAAGTTAAATGAGTTAGAGGCACGCATCCGAATGCTAGTGGAGGTCAGTGAGAAAGAGAAGCCGGTAGATACTGTTTCGGATGCGGGTAGAACAGCGAGCAACACACACACTTGGTTCCGGCTGAAGAGCCCCTGCAGCAGGGCATTTGGGTGACGTTTCGCCAGCATACTCGCTCAGCAAAGCGACACCACTCTCCAGTTCCTGTTAGGGTTTCCATTCAATTCTCCTCACTCAGTGATACACCCACTGAGAATCACATTGAAAGATCCTTGGTCATAGGTGATTCTATTGTAAGGAACGTGGAAATAGAGACTCCAACCACCATCGTTAAATGTTAAATTTACAAGTGCTGGCTAATGCTAAACGTAGATTTTCTAAAATTGTTATTCATGTCGGCACTAACGACCTCCGGCTTCGCCAGTCGGAGATCACTAGAGATAATGTTAAAGAGGTGTGTGAACTTGCAAATATTATGTCAGACACTGTAATATGCTCTGGCCCCCTTCCTGCTCGTCATGGTGACTAGGTTTTATAGTAGATTAGTGTCACTGAACGGCTGGATGACTGAGTGGTGTCTGGAGAATAGCATTGGATTTATAGACAGTTGGAAGACCTGACATGCTAAAGAGAGACAGACTCCATCCCTCCAGGGAAGGTGCCACTCTCCTCTCTAGTAATTTGGCTCATAGTCTTAATAGTGATAGTACAGGTGCATCTCAATAAATTAGAATGTCGTGGAAAAGTTCATTTATTTCAGTAATTCAACTCAAATTGTGAAACTCGTGTATTAAATAAATTCAATGCACACAGACTGAAGTAGTTTAAGTCTTTGGTTCTTTTAATTGTGATGATTTTGGCTCACATTTAACAAAAACCCACCAATTCACTATCTCAAACAATTAGAATACATCATAAGACCAATAAAAAAAAATTTTTTTAGTGAATTGTTGGCCTTCTGGAAAGTATGTTCATTTACTGTATATGTACTCAATACTTGGTAGGGGCTCCTTTTGCTTTAATTACTGCCTCAATTCGGCGTGGCATGGAGGTGATCAGTTTGTGGCACTGCTGAGGTGGTATGGAAGCCCAGGTTTCTTTGACAGTGGCCTTCAGCTCATCTGCATTTTTTGGTCTCTTGTTTCTCATTTTCCTCTTGACAATACCCCATAGATTCTCTATGGGGTTCACGTCTGGTGAGTTTGCTGGCCAGTCAAGCACACCAACACCATGGTCATTTAACCAACTTTTGGTGCTTTTGGCAGTGTGGGCAGGTGCCAAATCCTGCTGGAAAATGAAATCAGCATCTTTAAAAAGCTGGTCAGCAGAAGGAAGCCTGAAGTGCTCCAAAATTTCTTGGTAAACGGGTGCAGTGACTTTGGTTTTCAAAAAACACAATGGACCAACACCAGCAGATGACATTGCACCCCAAATCATCACAGACTGTGGAAACGTAACACTGGACTTCAAGCAACTTGGGCTATGAGCTTCTCCACCCTTCCTCCAGACTCTAGGACCTTGGTTTCCGAATGAAATACAAAACTTGCTCTCATCTGAAAAGAGGACTTTGGACCACTGGGCAACAGTCCAGTTCTTCTTCTCCTTAGCCCAGGTAAGACACCTCTGACGTTGTCTGTGGTTCAGGAGTGGCTTAACAAGAGGAATACAACAACTGTAGCCAAATTCCTTGACACGTCTGTGAGTGGTGGCTCTTGATGCCTTGACCCCAGCCTCAGTCCATTCCTTGTGAAGTTCACCCAAATTCTTGAATCGGTTTTGCTGGACAATCATAAGGCTGCGGTTCTCTCGGTTGGTTGTGCATCTTTTTCTACCACACTTTTTCCTTCCACTCAACTTTCTGTTAACATGCTTGGATACAGCACTCAGTGAACAGCCAGCTTCTTTGGCAATGAATGTTTGTGGCTTACCCTCCTTGTGAAGGGTGTCAATGATTGTCTTCTGGACAACTGTCAGATCAGCAGTCTTCCCCATGATTGTGTAGCCTAGTGAACCAAACTGAGAGACCATTTTGAAGGCTCAGGAAACCTTTGCAGGTGTTTTGAGTTGATTAGCTGATTGGCATGTCACCATATTCTAATTTTTTGAGATAGTGAATTGGTGGGTTTTTGTTAAATGTGAGCCAAAATCATCACAATTAAAAGAACCAAAGACTTAAACTACTTCAGTCTGTGTGCATTGAATTTATTTAATACACGAGTTTCACAATTTGAGTTGAATTACTGAAATAAATGGACTTTTCCACGACATTCTAATTTATTGAGATGCACCTGTATTTGACTAACTGGGGCCTAGGTAAGGAAACAGACAAACTGGCTAATCAAAACATCTGCTAGCTGCCTTGAGACCTCACACAGGTCACATAAAATACAACACATAGAGACTGTATCACCTAAATATCACATAGAGACTGTGTCTCTTCCACAAACTACCAAGCACAAACCCCTTATTAAAGCATTTAGAAAAATTTTTGATTAAGGTAAAACTTGAAAATAACAAAACAATTTAAGGTAAACATCATATAAAGGTAGGGCTACTAAACATTAGAACTCTTTCAACCAAAGCACTAATTGTAAATTAATTGATTACAGATCATAGTTTGGATGTGCTCTGTTTAACTGAAACCTGGCTTAAACCAGATGAATATATTATTTTAAATGAATCTACTCCCCCATTTTATTGTTATAAAAATGAGCCTTGTCTGAAGGGTCGAGGTGGAGGTGTTGCTACAATTTACAGTGACGTTTTTGGTGTTACTCAGAGGACAGGATATAAATTTAAGTCTTTTGAACTAATAATACTTAATGTAACACCGTCAGATATAATTACAAAATATCTGTCATCTTTTGCCCTTGCTACATTATATAGATCACCCGGGCCTTTTGCTGATTTCCTTGGTGAATTTGCACATTTTCTATCAGATCTAGTAGTTACTGTAGATAGACCTTTAATTGTTGGTGACTTCAACATTTACATAAATAATGAAAATGACACATTGGGATTAGCATTTATTGATATTCTCAACTCACTTGATACTATAGAAATTCTACTGCAGAGCGATGACATCTCAGATCATTACCTCATCTCTTGTATGCTGTGATCAGCTAATGTTACTCAATATACACCATGCTATCATTCAGGTAGAACAATTCTTTCGACCACTAAAGATAGCTTCACTAATAATCTTCCAGATCTATCTCATACACTCAGTAAGCCCCAAAGTCTAGAAGAACTTGATGAAATAACAGAAATATAAATACAGTCTTCTCTAGCACTCTTGATAGTGTTGCCCCCCTTCGATTAAAGAAAATTAAAGAAAAAAGCCCCGCACCAAGATACAATGATCACACTCATGCTTTCAAGAAAGCAGCTCGGAAAATGGAGCGCAAATGGAAGAATACAAAATTTGAGGTATTTTGCGGTGCACGGAAGGATAGTGTCTGTAGCTACAGACAGGCACTAAAAGCTGCCAGGTCAGCATATTTTAGCAAACTCATAGAAAATAACCACAACAATCCTAAGTGTTTATTCAGTACTGTGGCTAAATTGGCCTCAACTGAACCAGATATTCAGTCGCAGCACAATAGTAATGACTTCATGAATTTCTTTACTGAAAAAATGGAAATAATCAGAAATAAAATTGGAATTATGCAATCATCTGTCACAGTACCTCAGAAAACAGTGTCTCATAATAACAAAACTTATCAAAACATCAAAAGCCACAACATGTATGTTAGATCCAATACCAACTACGCTCTTAAAAGAGGTATTCCCTGTAATCTCAGAACATCTTCTTAATATTATTAACTCCTCGCTATCCTTAGGACATGTCCCAAGAAACTTTAAAATGGCAGTTATCAAACCACTTATTAAGAAGCCACAACTTGATCCAGGAGAATTGGCTAATTATAGACTTATTTCAAATCTCCCATTTATGTCGAAAATACAAGAAAAGGTTGTGTCCTCCCAGTTATGTTCATTTCTACAGAGAAATAGTATATATGAACACTTTTAGTCAGGATTTAGGCCACACCACAGTACAGAGACTTCAATTATCAGAGTTACTAATGACTTGCTCTTATCATCTGATCACGGCTGCATTTCTCTTCTAGTGCTTTTAGATCTTAGTGCTGCCTTTAACACCATAGATCACTATATTCTCTTGAATAGGCTAGAGAATTATGCTGGCATTTGTGGACTTGCATTAGCATGGTTTAGGTCCTATTTAGCAGACCGCTACCACTTTGTCTGTGTAAATGAGGAATTGTCAAATCAAACAAAAGTTAAGTGTGGAGTGCCAAAGGGATCAGTTTTAGGGCCTCTGCTTTTCTCCTTATATATGCTTCCCCTGGGAGATATAATCAGGAATCATTTAATAAGTTTCCACTGTTATGCTGACGATACCCAACTTTATGTTTCTTGGAAACCTGACAAAATTTCACAATTCTCCAAATTAGCAGAGTGTATCAATTAAATAAAAGATTGGATGGACAGAAATTTCCTTCTACTCAAAACCTCTAAAAGTAAGCCGCTAAAATATAATTTGACTCTCGATGGATGTACTGTTACATCGTCTTCAACAGTGAAGAACTTAGGTGTTGTATTTGATGCCAATATGTCATTTGAAAATCAAATTTCCAATGTTTCTAGAACATTATTCTTCCACCTAAGAAATATTGCTAAATTACGACACATGCTCTCTGTTGCTGATGCCGAAAGACTAATTTATGCATTCATGACCTCAAGACTAGATTATTGTAATGCATTACTGGGAGAATGTCCAGCAAGTTCAATAAATAAACTTCAATTGGTTAAAAATGCAGCAGCCAGAGTGCTGACTAGAACCAAGAAAAATGATCATATTAGCCCCATTTTATCGTCATGTCATTGGCTACCTGTTAAATTTCGCATTCATTTTAAAATTATGTGAACTACATACAAAGCTTTAAATGTTCTAGCTCCACAGTACTTAAGTAACCTTCTGACATGCTATATTCCATCACATTCATTAAGATCACGTTAATAGTTCCTAGATCATCAAAATCCACAAAAGGAAGTAGATCCTTTTCTATTTGTCTTTTAAACTATGGAATAGTCTCCTAACACTGTTCGGTACACAGACACACTCACTGAGTTTAAGTCTAAACCAAAGTGTGATAAAGATATGTTTGTGGACAATGGAGGAGTCAGGAGACAGTGAACAGTTGAGTGTTTATTCTACAGTTCAGCTTCACACACACACACACACACGCACCCAAACACAAAGCAAAAACATCTCTGGGTGGCCAACTCAAAATAGCTTTCTCTCTCTGAAAGAGCTGTTGCTCTGATCTCTCTCTCCTCTGCCGCTCTTGCAAGCCTTATCAGGTCTCCCTCTGCCATCACCATAATGAGAGACAGGTGTTAGAGTAATTACAGCCCAGGTGACGAGCCTTCCTGCTTTCTCTCTCCTGCAGACAGACACATGACCACGCCCCCCATGCCACATACCCCCACCGCCGACTAAGGCCAGGGCAACATCTGGTCTGCCTACTTCCCCCCGCCCCATTTCTGGAGAGAAAGTCAGCCAGAACCATCTGCACCCCCGGTCTGTGGATCACCTCGAACTTAAAGGGCTGAAGAGCCAGATATCAACAGGTGATCTGCACATTAGTATCCTTCATGCAGTGGAGCCACTGCAGAGGAGCGTGATCAGAACAGAGGGTGAAGGCCTGCCCAGCAGGTTGTAGCGGAAGGTAAGAACAGCCCACTTAATCGCAAGACACTCCTTCTTGATGGTACTATACTTTGTCTCCCTGAAGGAGAGCTTGCGACTAATAAATAGCACTGGCCGTTCCTCCCCTCCCACCTTCTGCAAGATCACTGTGCCCAGCCCCCTGACAGATGCATCAGTCTGCAAAATAAAGGGGAGAGAGAAGTCAGGTGCATGTAAAAGCAGCCCCTTACACAGTGCGGACTTTACCTTAAGGAAAGCCTGTTGGCATGACTCGGGATCCCCCTTATTAGTAAGGTCAGTCAGCGGGCTGGTGACATCAGAATAACTAGGCACAAACCTCCAGTAGTAGCCAGCCAGCCCCAAAAACTGCCTTACCTCCTCCCTTTTGGTCTTGGGTGCCGGGCAGGCTGCGATCACTGCGGTTTTGTTAACCTGTGGGCACACCTGCCCATGACCCAAGTGGAACCCCAGATACCTAAATTCCACCCGCCCAATTGCACACTTCTTCGGGTTGGCTGTGAGTCCCGCCTGTCGCAGCGCTCTCAGGACAGCCCTCAGAAGCTTCGGCATATGCCGTGTGCGGTCTGAGTATCTTCAGGCACTGAAACGTGGCCGTGGCCCCAAACAAACAAATTTGGACACCGCGTTCACTTTCTGGTAGTCAACACAGAACCGGACCGAACCATCGCTCTTTGGTACCAGAACTACAAAGACACAAAAACAAACAAAGAAGTATAGTCAATGGCGATAAACATTATTATGGAGAATAGTGTGGTCTGTGTAGCTCGATGTGAGACTAGACACTGAATGAAGAGCTGTGGGGAATATTTGAATGGTGTTTAATGAGGAATGAGATTGTCTGCAGGTGTGGATAATTAATAGTCTGGGGAGAGTGAGGGATGTGTATGATGAGGGAGCGAGTCTGAGGGCGTGACAGTACCCCCAGTACCCCCCCTCCACAGGCCACTCCAGAGGGCCGACACTCCCAACGCCTCTTCTACGTGGAGCTGGACACTCTGGATGATTAACATGGAATTCGGTCAGTAGATCGGGGTCCAGATTGTCGTCCCAAGCCACCCAAGATCTTTCTTCTAGGAGTACCCCTCCCAGTCTACGAGGTACTCGAGACGACCCCTCCAACGTTGGGAGTTCAGGATGTCTCTCATGGCAAATCTCAGGACCATCCTCGAGGAGCAGTGGCAGAGGGGGATCACTGTCCTTACCAGGATCTGGGGAAGAATGTAACAGAGAGGGATAATAAGGTTTTAACAATGATACATGAAATGTGGGTGTAATACGATATTGTGGAGGGAGTTGAAGATGATAGGTGACTGGATTTATTTGTTTTACAATGGTAAAGGGACCAATATAACGGGGACTTAACTTTTGGCAGGGAAGGCCTAGATGAATTGATTGGACTTGATGATGGCCTCCTCGGTATGTAGCTCTTCAGTTCTTTTGTTGTTTTTATTTTTTGTTTGTCCTGTGTTTAGTAATATTTTTCCAGTCAGTTTTACCAGGGACGAACTGCTGAACATTCGGAAGCATATACCAGACAACCTTTTACCGGTTTTTGAATATTCAAACGTTTTGCTGGACATTTTAGTCTGAGGCGCAGCTGTGCTGTTAAAACGCGCTATGAGACGCAGGTGAGGGAGATTAGCAGTCGCTGGCCAGGCTCCGTCGGTGAGGCTTTCGAACAACGCTGCCGAGTATTCATCTAGCTAATCTCCGCTCTCTTCCTAACAAAACGGATGAACTACATCTCCTCACCCGTACAAACAAGGACTTTTCAAACTCTGCTGCCTTGTGCTTCACAGAAACCAGGCTGAGTGAAGCCATTCCAGACAGCGACATCTGCCGGGCTTTCAGCTGTTCAGAGCGGATCACATCGCGGAGTTAACGGGGAAAATGAGAGGCAGTGGAACAAGCTTTTACATCAATGAAAGTTGGTGTACAGATGTAACAATGCTAAAGAGGATGTGCTGTCCTAATTTGGAAGCACTCTTTATTAATTGTAAGCCGTTCTACTCTCCGCGGAAGTTTTCCTCATTTATTATGGTGAGTGTGTATATCGCGCCAAACGTGTGTGTGAACACAGCGCTGCAACAGCTGACTGATCAAATCACAGACACAGAATATCAATACCTGGACTCAGTTATTATTATTCTTAGGGATTTTAACAAAGCAAATCTCGCATGTGAACTGCCCAAATAAAAACAGCACATTACATGCCCCACCAGAGACAGGAACATACTGGATCTTTGTTACACAACAATAAAGGATGCATATCACTCTGTTCCTAGAGCAGCTTTGTGACTCTCTGATCACTGTCTGGTTCATCTTCTTCCAAACTACAGGCACAAATTAAAATAAACCAAGCCAGTAGTAAGGACTGTAAAGAGATGGACCAATGAAGCAGAGCGGAAACTACAAGCCTGCTTCGATTGCACAGATTGGAGTGTTTTTGAGGCTGCAGCCACAGACTTGGACGAGCTCACAGATACTGTTACATCATATATCAGTTTCTGTGAGGATATGTGCATTCCTACTAGGACTTATTTAAAGTTCATCAATGACAAACCGTGGTTTACAGCAGAGCTCAGGCAGCTTCGTCAGGCCAGAGAGGATGCTTACAGGGGTGGGGATAAAGTCTTGTACAATCAGGCCAGGACATCAGAGTGGCTAAAAGAAGATACTCTGAGAAGCTGAAAAGCAAGTTTTCAGCTAACGACCCTGCAACAGTGTGGAGTGGCATGAAACAACTCACAAATTACAAGACTCCTACCCCCAACCCTGTGGTGGACCAACAACTGGCTGACGACCTGAATGTGTTCTACTGCAGATTTGAAAGTCCCAATCTCACACCCCACACCCACTCTGACCTTCACTTCACACAAACACCCCCTGCAACCCCCCTCCTGCTACTCAACCTGCACATAAGATCTGTGAAGATGATGTGAGCCAGGTCTTTCAGAAACAAAATACGCGGAAAGCTTCAGGCCCAAATGGCATCTCACCAGCGTGTCTTCGATCCTGTGCTAACCAGCTGGTCCCCATCTTCACACAGATCTTCAATAGATCACTGAAGCAGTGTGAAGTCCCATGCTGCTTCAAATGCTCAATCATTATTCCTGTCCCAAAGAAACCAAAAAACACAGGACTTAATGACTACGACCTGTTGCCCTGATGTCTGTGGTCATGAAATCATTTGGGAGACTGGTGTTGGCCCACCTGAAGAACATCACTGGACCCTTTCTAGATCCCCTTCAATTTGCTTATCGAGCAAACAGGTCTGTGGATGATGCAGTCAACATGGGATTGCATCATATCCTGCAACATCTGGACAGACCAGGGACATATGCAAGGATCCTTTTTGTGGACTTCAGTTCGGCTTTCAACACCATCATCCTCCAGAGCTATTCTCCGGACTAAATTACACCAACTCTCTGTTCCCATGTCTATCTGTCAGTGGATTACTAGCTTTCTGACAGACAGGCAGGAGCTTGTGAGACAGGGGAAACTCACTTCCAGCACCTGTACAATCAGCACCGGTGCCCCCCAGGGATGTGTGCTCTCCCCACTACTCTTCTCCCTCTACACCAATGACTGCATCTCCAAGGACACCTCTGTCAAGCTCCTGAAATTTGCAGACAACACCACTGTCATCGGCCTCATCCGAGATGATGATGAGTCTGCATACAGAAGGGAGGTTGAAAAGCTGGCTGTCTGGTGCAGTCAAAACAACCTTGAGCTGAACATGCTCAAAACGGTGGAGATGATTGTGGACTTTAGGAGGAACACCCCAACACTGATCCCCCCTCACCATTCTAAACAGCACTGTGGCAGCAGTGGAGTCATTCAGGTTCCTGGGCACTACCATCTCACAGGACCTGAAGTGGGAGACACACATTGACTCCACTGTGAAAAAGGCCCAGCAGAGGTTGTACTTCATTCACCAGCTGAGGAAGTTCAACCTGCCACAGGTGCTGCTGATACAGTTCTACTCAGCAGTCATTGAGTCTGTCCTCTGCACTTCAATAACTGTCTGGTTTGGTTCAGCTATGAAATCAGACATCAGAAGACTACAAAGGACAGTTCAGACTGCTGAGAGGATTACTGGTTGCCCCCTGCCCCCCCTTCAAGAACTATACACTTCCAGAGTGAGGAAAAAGGCTGAAAAAATCACTCTGGACCCCACTCACCCTGCCCATTACCTTTTTGAACTGTTGCCTTCTGGCCGACGCTTCAGAGCTCTGAGCACTATAACCGTCAGGCACAGGAACAGTTTTTTCCCTCAGGCTATCCATCTCATGAACAATTAAATTACCCCATTGAGCAATAACTATGTGCAATACACAGTTTAGTCTTTTTATATTTATCCAACACATCCAACCTCTTCTGCCATTTCATTCCTCTAAAAAAAGAAAAAAGAAAAAAACATTTGCAATGTACATAACAGATTTGTATTTTGCACTGTACATAACAGATAACAGATTTGTATTAGATTTGCACTACGTATGTGTATAATTATTTTATATATTTTTTTATTATTATCTATGTTTTGCTGCTGTTTTGTATTGTTTTTGTATTGTTGTACACTGGAAGCTCCTGTCACCAAGACAAATTCCTTGTATGTGTAAGCATACTTGGCAATAAAGTTGATTCTGATTCTGAATGTCCCGGGTAGAGAGCCAGACCTTCTGCCCGGGGTGTGGGGGGGGGGGGGTGAGAGATTCGGGCATCGGCCTGACTCTTCTGACAGTTGACTGCTCTTTGGAGGTGAACGTGAGTGCTATTCCAGACTCTCTCGCTCTCTTGGAACCAGTCGTTGACCGCTGGTACCTCTGAAGGTTCAGCCGACCAGGGAAAAAGGAGTGGTTGAAAGCCAAGTACACATTGGAAAGGGGTAAGTCCTGTGGCTGGCTGATGTAGTGAATTTTGGGTGTACTCAGCCCAGGGAAGGAACTGGCTCCAATTGTCCTGTTGTCTGTGGCAGTAAGTTTGGAGGAATTGCCCTATCTCCTGGATCTTGCGTTCTGTCTGCCCATTAATCTATGGGTGGTAGCCAGAAGAAAGGCTGATAGACACGCCAAGGAGGGAGAAGAAGGCTTTCCACACCCGGGAGATGAAATGGGGCCCACGGTCTGACACTATGTCCTCTGGAAGGCCGTAGTTCCTGAAAACATGTTGACACCTGCAGTTTCAAAGGCAGTTGGTAGGCCGTTGAGTGGGATCAGGTGACAGGCTTTGGAAAATCGGTCAACAGCAACCAGGACACTGGTGTATCCATTGATGGTGGCAAGTCTGTGATGAAGTCCACTCCCAGGTGGGACCAGGGCTGATGAGGAACAGGCAGGAGCCGGAGTTTCCCAGCAGGTAGATGCCTAGGGGATTTGGCCATAGCACAGTCAGCACAAGCCTGTACAAACCGCTAGATTTCCTTAGACATTCTGGGCCACCAGTATCTATTCCATGGGAGAGAGAGGGTCTGAGATATACCAGGGTGACCAGTGTCCAGGGAGGAGTCCAGGGATTCTAAGAGTGCTAGATGGAGTGTGGATCAAACATAGGTGCGATTAGATGGGACTGAAAATCATGGAGGGAGGAAGAATTGTGTCCGGAGTAGGAGTAAAGGCATGAAAGGGCATCTGCTTTGGTATTCTTAGAACCCGGGTGGTAGGTAACTGTGAACCTGAAGCGGGTGAAAAATAAGGCCCACCTGACTTGTCGAGGGTTGAGTCTGCGAGCTTCCCGGAGATACTCCAGGTTCCTGTGGTCGGTAATGACCTGGAAGAGATGTTGTGCCCCCTCAAGCCAGTGACGCCACTCTTCCAAGGCTAACTTGATGGCCAGCAGTTCCCTATTACCGATGTCATAGTTTTGCTCGGTTTGAGACAGTTTCTTGGAGAAGGCAGATGGATGGAGTTTCAAGGGGTTCCTGCCACTGAGAGAGGACAGCGCCCACTCCGTTGGTCGATGCATCTACTTCAACTACAAAGGGTTGTTCCGGATCAGGGTGTTGGAGGACTGGGGTAGTGGTAAAGACATCTTTTAGAGTCTGGAAGGCTTGTATGGCTTCAGGAGACCATGACAGTAATTTAGGTTTGTTACAGAGGAGTGAAGTTAGGGTAGCAGCACCGAGAAAGCATTGTAACTGCTTGATTGTGGAAGGTTGAGGCCAAGACTGGACTGCCTGAACTTTACCGGGGTTCATCTGAACACCCTCTGGGCTGATGTTGTAACCCAGGAACTTCGATGGACATCTGATGAAAGGTGTATTTCTCTGCCTTGAGGAAAAAGGCATCGAAGGACAGTCTTGACATGTTGAATATGTTCAGGGATGGTTTTCGAGAAGATGAGGATATCATCGATATATAAGGACCGATCTGTGGAGATATTCCCTGAAGATCTCATTCATGAAGCCTTGAAAAACCAATGGGGCATTGACTAATCCATACGGCATCACCAAGTATTCATAATGACCAGTAGGTGTAACGAAGGTCTTCCACTCATCTCCTCATCGGATGCGAATGAGATTGTAAGCACTCCTTAAATCGAGCTTAGTGAACACCGCTGTTCCTTGTAGATTCTCCAGGGTGGCAGGGACGAGGGGAAGAGGGTAACGGTACTTTACAGTGACTTTGTTGAGGGCTTTGTAATTGATACAGGGGCACAGTCCTCCATCCTTCTTGGCCATGAAGAAGAAGCAAGAAGTGGTAGGAGATGTAGATGGATGAGGAAGGACAGCACTACGGAGACCACATCCTGCCGAAGTGAGTTAGCATGTGGAGAATACCTCACATGGACTTACCAATGGGGAAGTTCACATATGGAATGATACCACAGGAGGACCCTATCTATAGAGAGGGTACGCAGCACAGTGGCTGAGGCAGAGAAATCTCTGACGAGAGGAAACACAGGGTTCACCTAAGGGGAACCGAACAGTGGAAACTCATCATACGGGATTACCAAGGGGGAATCACCATGCCCCATACCTTCACCCTTGCGGGTCAGTTCCGTCCTGAGTTTCAGGTTAAGCCCTTCATGGAAAACTTCAGAACTTCAGTCTTCAGAGCGACATCATTCCACCTACTCTGAGCCGCCTGAACAGTGTTCAGTTCAGTTTTAGTGTCCTGAACAGCACTGCATAATCCACTGCTGATCGATGACCCTGGCATAGATGAAGTAGCTGAACAAAGATATCTTGGCCGCCCGCTGGATACTCGAAGACTTCGTGGATTTGTTGAACGAAGTAATCAAACGAAACTTGGATTTGAGTATCTTTATCCCAAACAGCAGTGGCCCAATCGAGAGCTTTGCCGGTAAGCAGTGACATAAAAAAATAACATTTCCTGGCATCTTGATCAAATGATTCGGGCTGATTTGAGAAAAATACCTTGCATTGTCATAAAAAACCCCGGCATTTTTCAGCAGAACCATCAAACTTATCAGGTAGCGCAAAGCTTACCGGTTTAGCATGGGGAGCTGGCAGTGAATGAGTATATTGTGTCAAACATTCGTTGACAGCTCGTAGGTTGTTCAGCTGATCTTGGTAACCCCTTAATACCTCGCACTGGTGCGCGAATGCGGCCTGGAGCTGTGAAATTTCCGCTGGATCCATGTTAGACGAAGTATTCTGTAATGAGCTGGCCATGGAGACGGTGTTAGGATCCATGTGCTGGAAGTTTATTATGAACACAAGCCAACAATCCAAATCGGCAGGCAAATAGAGGTAGTTGTAAAGCAAGCAGTATAATCCAAAAAGACAGTCCAACAAGGCAAACAAAACAAAGGGGTATCCAAAAGGCAATAAATCCAGGAAAACAATCAGCAAAGGCATGGAAAAACGCTTGATAAGGCAGGGTAAACTGGCAATACTTCGCAAAATCAAAATGGAACAGCATGGTATTTATATAGTTCAAACAGGAAGTCACCAATGAAGAAATGGCACAGAGTTAGTATTTGGGAGAGGGCTCCCTCTGATGGTTAGTAGGAGGGGTAACAACCTCGGATGTTACAATAATCCTATACATGTCTGTGTATTTGGATTGTAGTGAAATAAGAAAAGGCCAAAGTCCATGTCAAATGTTCATGAATTAAGCTTCATGTGAGCTGGTGAGCCAGAAATATGCCTCATGATTAGTATAATAATTTTAAGTGTAGAGAGTAGGTTATATTGAAGAACAATGGATTTCCATGGGTTTAATAGAAAAGTAGTCCCTCAGCAAATGGCCAGTCATGTGATGAGTTAATGTGGGGGTTTATCTGATTAACAATGAAGACAGAGAAGTTTCACTGTGCCTTTTCCAAGATTCTCCACTGTTCTTATGGTAGTTAAGATTTTCCAGATGTGAGAAACTCAGACTTGCTGGCACCAGTCCGAATATCTTTATTTCTCAGGAGAATGTCAGTGTAGATTCTGTATTTAAGTCATTCTGTGTATAATTGTTCAGTTGTTTTCATCTGCCTCCAAGGCACTACACCATGAATAGTCCATATGAGGCTTATATGTGAGATGTTACCAAGGCATTGCAGCAAAAAATCTGATGCATGGCCTTTATGAAGGAACATGATGTCTAATGATAGATCACTTGGAATATATGATATATTCAGGTTATGAGATCCATGGCACTTGGATGATTAACCTCAAGGAATGTCTCTGAAGATTAATTTGATTCTTCAGTGTTCATTAATATGGTGTCAACTCAACTGTGCTGTTCAAGCAAACAGCTCAAATAATTTATTAAATTGAGTTTATAAGCTATAAAATGTTATAGCTATAAGATTTTCACATTTTAAATCTTAGTTTTAAAGACCCAAAGACACAATATCAAAATTGGAGTGTTATGGTGTTTAGTCCATGCTTTTAGCTTTAATTAGTGTTGGGTCGAGTCCACCTTAGTTGAGTCAAAGTCAAGCCTGAGTCTTTAACCAATCAAGTTCGAGTCGAGTCCGAGTCCAAAGGGGGCCATGTCATACTCAAAGCCGAGTCCATAACAGGCTGAGTCCCACTGAATCTGTTCATGAATCTAAATTAAAATTGTAACTGTAAACGCAATGAAAAGCAATTAATTATTTTACAGCTTTTAACCTTACTAAAAAACCTGTTAAATTACAGCTTATTTTAACCTTCACAACTAAGAAAAAAACCATTTCAATATAAATGTTACAAAAACATACCACTGTTGCATTTCATATCAATATCTCATAATTAGTATCCTGCTGAACAAACCAAAAGTGGTTCAGAACAAAAGCATTTGCTATGAGTGTACGATGACAAAATTCAACGAACGATTGTTTATATATATATATATATATATATATATATATATATTGTTGGGCCTCATGTATTCAGATAGAAGACAAAGGCAGGCCTAACACAGTCGTAAAACCTAACTCAGGCCCCCACATAAGTCATAAATCTTACTGATAAAAATTGCGCCAAAATCAAACAAAGGGAGTCCAAAACAGACTACAAATCCCATGAAGCCTTGCTCACTAAAGGATCGAACTCTCAACTCCTATTGGATGAGGCACACGACAGAACGCACCTCAACCATGACATCATCAGGAGTAGAAATACCTCTGAAACGCTTCCTGGGATTTGCTTCCAGCAACTTTGCTCGCCGTGTGTAGACGCAGCTCATTGCTGCTCTTAGGTGCAGCCTCGTGGCACAAGGAAGTAACGTCCGACTTGAAACTGTGGCCATACAATCTCCATCTCGCTGGATGAGTTGAGATTACTCTGTGTTCCACCGAACACTATAACAGATCAGAAGGAGACCGCCAAGCAATCCGCATCTTCATCCGTTTGCCTGCAGAAGTGAAGAGAAAAGATTTCTCTTCCCTCTTCAATCAAGTCAACGTCGCTGATTTCTCCACCAGCCCGCCGAGAATCAGCAGCCGTACCGCCCGCCGACAGAGCGAGGAAACGGCCTCCCGTCATCACCCGATTTGCTGTATTGTGGTCCAACCACATTGGACTGTTGTGCATTTCCGCCATTGCAGGTGAGACCGGCAAACTGAGTTTATCCATTAAAGAATCAAAGACCGCGGGACGGTTTACGAGCCGTCCACCGCATCTCTGAGTGATAAACTAACAGCTGCTTTCTCTCCCACGATCGCGAAATCGGCTTTGGTGCCACCACTTTACTCTCTCTCTCTCTCTCATACTAACCACACACACACACACACACGCGACCCCTCACAAACATTCTGGCACACACTTTTGGCTAGTAGATAGCTTCGTGATAAAGATCCACTGCAGTCACAAGCTACCATTGACTGGTTTCTCTCCGCCCACATTCGCGGCCATATTCCCTGGCCAGAAGTCTCGCGTGACATACTCTCCACGAGAGTCACATCCTCCATTTTGTGCGCGTCCCTCTTTACACACACACACACACACTCTCTCTCACACACACCTTATGTGTTATAGGATTATTTTAGTTTCCATATCTATTCATATCACTGTTTAGTTTGTAGTTGTAAGTCAGAAGTTTATTGACTGCATTGTATTGATATTTCAGTCAGTACATTGTATTGTACTGACTGCATTAATTGATATTACTGCATAAATAAACTTTGTTATATTACAAAGAGAAGTGTTTTGGTTTGTTTTGCATACACCTGTGTCATGCTGACGGGATGTCAGTGCTCGGATTCAAGCCTTCATTCATTGTTTTTTCCCACAAATCGATATTCTTCGGATGTCGATTTTCCTAAGAAAACAATCTAATATTGAGACTGTTATACTATCTGGTTATTAGTCCCTGATTCTAGGGTGGTGCCCCATCAAAATTAAATCCTTATTAATATTCTATTGATTTTTGATAATTGATAATTATCTTTGATGATTGTTGAATTTGAATGACCAATAAGCTAGTGTTAATTTTAATTAATGTTTCATCGATGTTAACAATTAACGATTATCTTTGATAATTGTTGATTTAAAGGATTAGAAAAAGCTAACATTGATTCTCATCAATGCTCTATTGATTTTAATAATTAATAATTATCTTTGATAATTATTAATTATTGCTGATAACCAAACCGCTCCTAAACGTAGCGCACTACATTTACTGGAGCCCCATATGAGGTTTTAATGAGTTAGATTCAATTAATTAATTTAAATATTAATTAATAACTACTGAAATAATTATTAATTATTTCTGATAGTAACACTGATCTAAACAACCAGTAAAGCCCTACAATATATATATATATATATATATATATATATATATATATATATATATATATATATATATATGGAGTGGAGTGTTGCAGTGATGGTTCTGCAAGTTTCTCCCATCTTCACACATGTAGGAATGATGGTAGTATAAATGCACACGGTATGGATTACACTGTCCGCATACCTTCAACATAATATGTAAGGAATTTTATAATGGAATTAGCCATGTTCGACCACCATTATAAGAAGGATAAATGACAAATAATTAAGATTATGTGTCTGAATAAAATTTTACACCATTAAAATTTAATACAATGGCTCCTTGTATCCGCTCAAAATTTCTATTGTAAGGAATTCGGTTTAATAAGGGAATTATGATTAATTCACTTATTGGAGTAATACTATTCTTGTCATATATGTTTAGATATGGTTCGAGCTTTGGAGCACAGAAAAATCAAGTGACGAGATTATTTATCAAAATGCACCACAGTCAAATTAACTTGGAATACAAACAAGACTTTATTTGCAAATGTAACATAAAACTAACTAACACATATATACAAACATGAAAAACAGGTTGTGAGTAAACTGAACAGAGTAACTTGAATGGAAATGATCTGTACAGTTAAAATGGACTTTATGGAGTCTGTAGACAATGCCTTGAGAACCACTGATACTTAATTCAGTCTAACTCGACTTGCATTCGGGTAACTTGAATTATATTAAAGACCCCAGTACTGAAGAGAGGGTTTATGTGAGGCGGGGAGGCTTTTGCACTGTTGAGATTGGCCACACCCTGAAGGTATCCTGAGCCTATCAGAAATGTCTTCTGTAGGGTCACATGGTCATCTCTGTCCCTCCTTCTGAAGGTGATTGATGAGCTGTAAAGTCATATAAAGTCTGTAAAGATTTATGTTTCCCGCTCAAAAAGTACGTTTTAATCATACATTTTATATAACTCGGATACAACTGAATATACCAAAAATGTATTAACATAAACATTCCTAAAATGCAGAAAGAATCTCAATGATTGTAAACATGATGTGCTTTATCATGAATAATTACCATTCTTAGTAAAATGACACGAATAAAACAAGATTAAAGATTATAATCATTACTTTGTCTGCTGTAATTCAGTTTTAATGCATGACAGAACTACCTACTAATTAGTTTGTTAGTTTTAAACATGGATAATACATTACACGTTATGAAAAACTTAATTGTCAGGGTTATCATTTGCATAGGATTAGGGCTGCAACTAACGATTATTTTGATAATCGATTAATCTAAGTTATTAGAATGATTATTTGACTACTCTGCGATTATTGCAATGATTAATCATTAGCTCTTAACCGATTGTTGAGCTTGTGCCTTGACTTAAAAGGTTGTATTAAATGTGCTTACTAACAATAAAGAGGACAAAATCATCTTTAAAAAATACCTCTAATTGACATTCACTGAATTGAAGGGAAAATAATACTTTTTATTAATTTTAATTCAGTATAGAAATTCACTGCAAAAAAATCCTATTGTAATCAAGTGTTTTGTCTTGTTTTCCATTTAATATTGTCTAAAAATCCTTAAAACAAGATACATTTACTTGAGAAGCAACATATAAGTCTTGCTTTAAGAGAATGTATCTTAAATATAAGTTTATTTTGTATATAAGTGTATTTTTTCACTTGGTTATACTTCTGCAAGTGCAGTAAAGACAAAATATACTTATATTCAAGATCTATTCTCTAAAAGCAAGTCTAAATATCGTATATGCTGCCTCTCAGGTGAATGCATATTTTTTAAAGGATTTTTAGATATTTTAAAATATTTGTATTTTTTATATTATATTCAGCATTCTCAGATAACAATTTTTTCTTCTGCAGTATAGTTCCTAAAGTAAATGTACATTGTTTTAAAGGAGTTTTAGATATTTATATTGGGGAAAAAAGCCAAAAAAAACAAACAAATCAAAAACGTATTTTGTTTCAGTGTACAATGGGGCTTAGACTACCCTCTCTCACCTTTCTGTTTAGTTCAATCCATCTTTAACTCACAAAAAAACAAACTCTCTTTTATTAATAAAGCTGCGTATGAATCAGTAAGTCACAAGCCATCACATTAAAATCTATCTGCATTAAGCATGCACGCTCGAGGGATAAGTGCACCCACAAGTGGGTGTACATCAGCTGGGTGCAGTTTCAATCTCTCCCCCTTAGATCGGGACATTCACGCAACTCACAGAAGAGGCACTGACTGCACAGAGAAATACCAGTTTTGGAGTTTGTAGTTATTTACATGACCTGCTTCCGTATTATTTGAACTTTATTAAAGCTATAACACATTAAATATAACTGCATTTAAGATGTAACGCCGGGGTGTTTCCTTTAAAGACGCTCGAGCCAGCTCCACTTATTCCACAACGAGTGCTTCTGCATTTACTTATTTTATATTTTTGCATTATAATTCCCTCATACTTTGCGATCTACATCACCTGAAGCTGTGTGGAAAGTTTAGACTGTAATTCTTCCTCTCCTCAGTCAGGTGCGAGCTGCAGTGCTGCTTTTGCGCGTCATAATTAGAGTTTAATGTGATCTCTAATGTTACATTAAATGAGATTAAACGACTATTCAACAACAGAAATTTTTGACGACAATTTTTTATATAATCCTACACATGGCTGTGTATTTGGATTGAAGTGAAATGAGAAAAGTCCAAAGTCCATGTCAAATGTTCATGAATTAAGCTTCATGTGAGCTGGTGAGCCAAAAATATGTCTCATGATTAGTATACTAATTTTAAGCGTGTCAAATTGGTTAAATCGAAGGACAAAGGAGTGTCTTAGCTTTCCATGGGGTTTTCCATGGCGACAGTTCTTTATGTGTCTCTTGGAATGTGGAAATAAGATCCACCTGAGATCTCTTGGGAGTCTCTTGCAGATGGTCGAGATGTCATGTAATAACCATTAAGTTCAGGGCATTCCTGATTTATGATATGGAGAGGAAGAATCTTGGTGTGTCCACAGAACTCTCTTTGTTCGTTGACAGTTTTATTGGCAAGATGCATGTCTTAGCTAGACTCCTTGGATCCAGTCTACATTCCTGGTTTTAAGTCATTCAGCGTGGAGATTGTAAGATTCTTCTGCCCATAAGGTCCTACACACATGATCTCTGGAGCTCAACCAGAGTGACCATCATGTTCTTGGTCACCTCTCATACCAAGGCCCTTCTCCCCTGATTGCTCAGTTTGGCAATACCAGCTCTAGGAAGAGTCCTGGTTGTTCCAAACTTCTTCCATTTAAGAATTGTGGAGGCCACTGTGCTCTTGGGAACCTTCAATACAGCCAAAAATGTTTTAGCCTTCCCCAGATCTGTGCTTCAACAAAATCCTGTCTCTGAGCTCTGCAGGCAGTTCCTTTGACCTCATGGCTTGGTTTTTTCTCTGATATGCATTTTCAGCCGTGCGACCTTATATAGACAGGAGTGCGCCTTTCCAAATCATGTCCAATTAATTGAAATTGCCACAGGTGGACTCCAATCAAAGTGTAGAAACATTTCAAAGATGATCCAGAAAAATGGGATGCACCTGAGCTAAATTTCAAGTGTTATAGAAAAGGGTCTGAATACTTATGTCAATGTAATATTTCATTTTTTTCTTTGTAATAAATTTGCAAAGTTATCAAAAATCTGGTTTTTGTTTTGTCATTATGGGGTATGGAGTGTTTCAAAGACAGGTTGACAAACAAAAATGATCTCACTGTAGCATAACTGAATTGTTTCCTGATGTCACATATGATAGAGAGGAGTAGCACTAAGTTATTTTAGGAACTTAGCAATCCTTAGCAGCAAGATAAACAAACCCATCAGACTGTCTATAGATTGATGGGGTTGAAACAAAAAGTTCTCTCTGCATCACAGCATGGTGGGTCAGAGTTTATTTATAACAACAGACTTGTGCAGGGTGTACTGTACCGAAACACAGGCCCTTGACTGTTAGTTTCTCCCAGTCTCAAGAGGACAGTTATAAAAGTAATGAGAAGTTCCAGAGAAGAGTAGAGGTATACGTTAGAGCAAGTTGAAGTGCTTTAATGGAACTGACTGCTCAAGTTTTTGCTGTCAACAAAAATCTTAAAAAGATGATTAAGCCTTCTGCCTCAGTTGAAAATTAAACTATTCTGCCACTAACAAATGTTAAAGATCCAGATAAAACTGAAAGCAAACACAGATGTGATGACTGTGTCCAGCTAGGAAATCAGGACTGCTGCCATTGTTTCCGCTGTGTAAGTCACGGAGCTGTTTGCTGTCTAAAGAAGGGATTAAAGTCGGGAAATGCCACACTGGTAAGGGACAACCAGTGACCATCAAGCTTTCTGTCCCATACTATGGTAAACTGTGTGCCTACTAATAACTCAGCAAAGTCACCTCTGACAAAAAAATAAACCATCAAAACGACAAGCAGCACAACTGATTATCAGAAAAATGTTTCTGTCCTGCTGGATAAATGGAGTGCATACAGAAATGATGTTGGACACCGGGCTCAAGTAAGCACTGTTGGAAAGACCTGGGCAGAAAATGCCCTAATGAATGTGTCTATAATGCCTACAGAAAGCTTAATTACCGACAACCAGCTTCACATTACTGCTGCCAATGGCTCTGTCATTCCATTTGGTGGCTGGATTGAAGTACCCTTGGATCTTAGAAGTACTGAACATGGAATCTTTGCCATTCATGTGCCCATATTAGATTTCTGCAGGTTGTATTAACGTAATTACCAATTACACTCTGGTAAATTTGAGTTTCTAGCGCTCAAGTGGGAGATCTGTGCCAAATTCAGAGATTACCTTTACTCCACACCAACATTGTACAGTGTACACAGACAAAAACCTGTTAACTTATGTCTTGAGCATCGCCAGACTAAATGCTGTGGGCCATCGCTGGATCAGTGAGTTTACCAATTTTCACTTTGATATTAATTACAGGCCAGGCAAAATGAATGCAGATGCAGATACTCTTTCCGGTACCCCTTGAACCACAAAGACCACATAAATGAGTACAATGAAGCCATGCCATCTGATATTGTGTCAGCTGTGTGGCGGGGAAACAAAGCCGTTCTTAAAGAGGAAGTTCCATGGGTTGCTTCATTGACCATTTGCTCAGCAAATGATGGGGATAAAGAGATGCTGAAAGGCCAGATTGTACCCGCCATGTCTCAGGAGGATGTCAGCATTAAAGAAGTAGTGAAGCTTTAAGACAGCGATTGGATACCAATCAATAAACACAAAAGGAGCCTGACCAGAGGAACCAGGTGTATGTTACATGAGTGGAACAAGTTGATGTTGAAGAAAGAATACTGTACTGACACTCAGGTCATCAGCTAGTCCTACCTGAAAATCTAAAACAATTGGTCCTTAAGAAACTGCATGACAACAAATGTCACGTAGGAGCTGACAAAGTAACCCACTAAGCATGTGACAGATTTTATTGGCCCTTTGTTCATCAGGAAATAGAGGATTGTGTGACCAAGAAGTGTAACTGTATCAAACAGAAACATCCTAACATTCCTGAGAGAGCACCAATAGTTCACCCTTTGAATCGTTTCCATTGATTACTTACATTTGGAACAAAACAGAGGCGGTTATGAATACATACTGGTCCTTATAGATAATTTCACACACTTTGCACAAGCTTACCCAACAAGAAATAAATCTTGGAAAGCAGTTGTGGAGAAGATTTTTCAGGATTGCATTCCATGCTTTGGACACTGTTAGGTATGAATGGGCCGACAAGTCAATAAAAATAGTGGGAAAGACAGTGTACAAGGCCAACTAAATCGACCTGCTATTCTTGCCAAGGTTTTGTGCTTTCCCAAGTGTCCTGCCCAAGGAACTGTGTGAGCTAGTGTCATCACTGTGTGTCTCATAGTCTCAGGATCCACTAAAGACTCCACTTATCCTTTCACCTGGTAGAGAATATTCTGTTTCAAGACATATTTCTCTTCAGCTAAGCAAGAGAAAACACCCTGCTTAACCCCATCTATATCACAGACTTTTTGAAACCAGCCCTGCATTAAGTTGCATTTACTTTCTCTAGCTGTGCAATGTCCTCTGGCATGGGAACACTGAAAGAATCCTCTGGCTGTGGGAGTTCTTCCAGCTGACTACTCTGCACACTACCCTGGAACTTCAGTCTTCATCTTTCTCGTTTGGACCTGCGATTCTTTCATAGTCCCTCCCCAACCTCAGTATCTGCAAAAGGTAGCTCTTTGAAAGCTGACCTAATCCTCTGGGTTCGGGTCACTACATTAGAAGGCTGAACAGGGGAACTAAGTCACAAAGAATCAGCAGATTCAGCCTTAAAACCACATCATTTGGTAACTGGGGGGCTACAGCCATAAGCTAAATGAAAGTCTGACCCTGCACTGTCAGAAACATTTAAGCAGTGGGGTTCTTTCTGACATCCCCATATACACAACATACTTTAAACAGGGTCTGACCTACCCACTCATCTTCAGGGAGAAAAATTTCCAGTACCAGAGTCTGTGTGCTACCTGTGTCTACAAGGGCTTTAGCAGATTGACCATTCACCAAAACCTGCACTAGATGTCCAGTGTTGTTGCTCTCTAGTGGCAACTGGGGGAAATTAACATTGAGTTCTTAACTTTTCTAGCAGGGCAAAGTTGCTTGGTGTGTCCTAAATCCCCACAATAGCAACACCTGACTTCCTGCTTGCTAGTTCTGTCCACCTGCATATGTGGTGGATCTGTGGTGGAATTGTACATGACCACCCTCACCTCCAGACTTACTTGGCCAACTGTGTCTCTGTCGTCCGAAACTGCTCTTGAAATCTTTATGTGCAGATAGGTATGTCTTGGACAGCCTTCCACTTCAGTGACAGGATTGTGCTCCTTGATCCACATAGCCATATCTGGATTCATCATCCTCATGAACTGCTCCAGTATGATGAGCTCAGACACCTGGTAGACAGTGCATTTTTCTGGTTTGATCCACTTGAAGAAAAGGTCCTTTAGGCATACATACAGCTCACAAGGGGTCTCATCTGGGAGGATCACTGTAGAGCGTAATCTTTGACAGTAAGTCTCAGCATTAATATAATATTTTTTCAGGATGGCATCCATCACCTTATCATAGTCCTCAGCATCAGCACAGTCCATGACCACATATGCACTGCGGGCCTTACTAATCAACAGAGGTTCCAGTCTTATGGCCCAATTAACTTTAAGCCATCTGCAAGCTGCTGCCATCCTTTAAGAGGTCATCAGAAAATGTTCAATGTCATCATCCTTGGTTAACAGATGCAGTTTAGGTTCCATTAGTCCCAAGGGTAGGCCCTATCTAGCTGCTGATACATTGGCTACAACCTGTTGGGGTCGTCTGGCTCCCTTCCTGTTTACAGCCTGCCTGCATGGCTCCCACTTGGCCTTGAAGCAGCTGGAATTGGTGCTGCATGTTGCGCCATTGCTGGTCTTATCTGGCCATCACCTGCTCCATCTTGTAAACCCATGCTGCCTGTGACTGTAGGAGAACCCTCACCAGGCCTGCCAACTCGGACACCATTCCTTCCGCTGAGCTCATTGCAGGACCAGTATTTGGGGATCAGGGAGGACTGGGGCTACCTCTGCTCCTTAGGCCTCAGTTGAACTGGTTGAGTCTATGTCCAATTCTGGATCCAATTCTGGAACTGCACCTTTGTCTAGTCTGGTCTTGGTTGGCATTTTAAATCCCACTTCTGACACCACTTCTTAGGTATGAATGGGCCGACAAGTCAATAAAAATACTGGGGAAAACAGAAGACATGTAAATTCCAGTTTTTATTTTCTTCTTCCCAAGCCAGTAAACACTGCAGGTGCAAAAGTGCCAAAATGGTGGAAAAATTTTAGGAAAAAAAAGATAAGTCCAACACAAGAAAAAACTGAAAATATTTACAGGTTAATAAAAACATAGTCCAATGGTTAAGAAGGAAGAACAGGTTTCCACAACTCTCAGTAATAGCAATCTCAAACAGCAATGAAACTCTCCAACTCCAGTCTAAGACTGACTAGCATCCCTCTTTTGCAGATATTTTTTTGTTGTTGTTGATTTTCTCCCCTTTTCTCCCAAGTTGGCATGCCCAATTACCAATGCGCTCTAAGTCCTCCTGGTAGCATAGTGACTCGCCTCAATCCAGATGGCAGAGGACGAATCTCAGTTCCCTCCGCGTCTGAGACCGTCAATCTGCACATCTTATCATGTGGCTTGTTGAGTGCATTACCGTGGAGACGTAGCGTGTCTGGAGGCCCAAGCTATTCTCCGCGGCATCCATGCACAACTCACCACAAGCCCCACTGAGAGCAAGAACCACACATTATAGCGACCACGAGGAGGTTACACCATGTGACTCTTCCCTCCCTAGCAACTGTACTGTAACTGTACCAGGCATGAAGCCATGGGATACTCATCTTTTTTTCTGCTGTATGGAAGAACTGGTTGCAAACTTAAAACCAGAAAGTGAGACTCATCTCACTTTCGCTCAAAAGTGGACATCAACACTGCAAGAAGCTTACAAGATTGCATCTGAAAACAGCAGAAAATCATCTGCTAAAGGAAAGAAATATTATGGCAAAGAAATACCTCTTCAAACAGGTGATTGAGATTTAGTACGGAATCTTTCTGAGAGAGGAGGCCCCGGCAAGCTTCGTTCATACTGGGAGAAGTCAGTGCACAAAGTAGTGGAGAGAATCAAAGATGGGCCAGTACAAGATCCAAGCTGAAACTAGTGACAAGACAATTACTGCATTTAACAGAAATGTCTTACTGCCAATGAATGACTTCCCTCTTGAAGACAGCATCCCAAAGCACCTGTAAAAAAAAGAGTAATGCAAAGGAGAAAAGACACAGAGGAGAATGTGAACAAGGATTAAGAGTGTTCAGATGAGGGAGAACGGTACTACCCTCACTTACCTGTGACTCCATTTAATCATGACCATCCTGAAGCACCACAAAAGCCTCAGTCCGAAAAGAGACCTCAGTTGAGAGCAATTGCAGGAGAGTTCTATCCTGCCAAATCACTAATGTCAGAACCAGTCCATGGACAGGAAGACAGAACAAAAGCTGAGTACCAGGTTCAGAAAAAAAGAGGAAATTGTTGGACCAGAATCAGAAGGCAGAGTTGTCTCTGCCAAGTCAAAATTGTCCTGTGATGCAAGATGTACAGTTTGAGAATGCAAGCAAAACCCAAAGAAATACTGACTTATGACACTGATTTAGAGACAATGTCAGATTAACACTAGTTCAAACTTTGATGATCCCGGGAAATCCAATGATTTACCAGGTAGTTAATGCAGTCCCGAGGTGGCAACCTATCTGGACTCGTTATGCTGGCTCTACACTTGCTGATTTTTCCAATGATTTCCACGTGTTAGCTTCATTAAAATAATCACTGGCCAGCAAGAGTGCACATTAGCACCTCTCAGAGGGAGGTGTTAATCACGTGACTGTCTGGACTCCCAGCTGAGTTAATGCCTTGAAACACTGAAAATACACATCTGGCTTGCTTGAAATTAATCACTGGCTGTGGGTGAGTGGGGTGGGAAAACGCCACGAAGGGTGCGACCAATGAGTGCAGTTCATGTATAAAGTGTTTGTTTTCTCTGCAGAAAAAGCATGGTGTCTGGAAAGTGCTCATGGACGGTGCATTTGGAAGAGAAGTTTATTGCTCTTTGGAGTCAGCATGTGTGTTTGCATGAAATACCTCATATGTCGTCATATGACAGACCATTAAATGAAAAAAAGTAGTCGGAGATCGGAGAGTGGACAGAGATCACTGCACGATGTACACATTGTAAGGAACCATTTAAATATACAATAGTGATTATGAGTAGTCAGGTTGTAATTAATATTTATACTATTGCTGCAGTGATAAACACAGGACATTGTAAATGTTAATCAACCTGTTTCGTTTTATTGTTTTGGGGTGCAAACTACTCCCCTTTCAGCTAAAGACACATTTTCTGTGGCCAATTTGTCCCTATTGTTTGGCAAAATGTATACATGTTCCTTATTAAGCTTAAACACTTTACAGAAACTTTAACTACAAAAGAAAGTCTAAGCAAAAAAATCATAAGAAATCCATGGAAAACGGGTTTGCATCCCTTTAGTCATTTGTAATGTTATAATGTTTATAGCGTGTGTCGTGGTAACATCTACTGGTATTTATTTGGATCAAAAGTGCATTTAATGAATATCAGTTCATAACAATGACTAAAGTAATGCATGGTTTATATCAAATTTAGGTTGATTGTCTGTGAAAATGGGGCGTGACAGTGAAGCGTTGAGAAAAGTCAAAGGCAGTCGTTAAGTGTGAAACCTTCCCTCCATTTTTAATCGGTAAATGTGACAGGCTCACAGACTAGGAGGGCAAGATTATTAGCGAAAACAGTCATTAAGTGTAACCCCCCCCCAACCAATTCGAGTTGTTCTAAGTCTGCTAGTGTAGAGCCAGCTTTAGATGACTGACTAAGAGAAGAAAGACTAATGTTGATGCCTGGAGTCATCAAAAAGAAACAGGGGAGAGTGTGTATAGTTACTTTCTCATCCTCCCATGTTTGAGACCGGTAACATCAACATGTCGCTTTTGAATGTTCGTTTTCCCTGAAATCGTCCCATTCCGCCAAAATACTGATAAGTGCCATCCCCATCAGAAAATTTTCAAATGTATTCATATGGTCCGGAAGTACTAATAATAGTGTGCTGGGCAAGAAACCCCTAATCACTGGTTCTGGTCCATGGAAACCAGGAAGTAATTGTGTCCACCTAAATAATTGTTTTACTCTATTGATGGTTAGGTTTAGGGCTGTGGTTTGGGTTAGGGGTATGCTTAATAACATATGCATTTCTGTTGTTAGCATTAAATTAATTTCAACAAAAAATACACTCTCTTTTAGTGCAAAACTGGAGCTCACATGTGCCCATACAACAACACTTGAGCAGCTTCCTCCACAGCAAAGTAATTTGTAATAGCGTTCACATAAAAAATGGTTAGTACGTTTCGGAGGTTGTTATTTCCATCTAAAAATAAATTTTTACTGATAGATAGGTTTAGGGTGGGGCTTTGGGTTAGGGCATATGGTTAATAAAATATGCATTCTTGTTGACTGTATTACATCATTAGAATATATATATATATATATATATATATATATATATATATATACAGGTGCATCTCAATAAATTAGAATGTCGTGGAAAAGTTCATTTATTTCAGTAATTCAACTCAAATTGTGAAACTCGTGTATTAAATAAATTCAATGCACACAGACTGAAGTAGTTTAAGTCTTTGGTTCTTTTAATTGTGATGATTTTGGCTCACATTTAACAAAAACCCACCAATTCACTATCTCAAAAAATTAGAATATGGTGACATGCCAATCAGCTAATCAACTCAAAACACCTGCAAAGGTTTCCTGAGCCTTCAAAATGGTCTCTCAGTTTGGTGCACTAGGCTACACAATCATGGGGAAGACTGCTGATCTGACAGTTGTCCAGAAGACAATCATTGACACCCTTCACAAGGTGGGTAAGCCACAAACATTCATTGCCAAAGAAGCTGGCTGTTCACTGAGTGCTGTATCCAAGCATGTTAACAGAAAGTTGAGTGGAAGGAAAAAGTGTGGTAGAAAAAGATGCACAACCAACCGAGAGAACCGCAGCCTTATGATTGTCCAGCAAAACCGATTCAAGAATTTGGGTGAACTTCACAAGGAATGGACTGAGGCTGGGGTCAAGGCATCAAGAGCCACCACTCACAGACGTGTCAAGGAATTTGGCTACAGTTGTTGTATTCCTCTTGTTAAGCCACTCCTGAACCACAGACAACGTCAGAGGTGTCTTACCTGGGCTAAGGAGAAGAAGAACTGGACTGTTGCCCAGTGGTCCAAAGTCCTCTTTTCAGATGAGAGCAAGTTTTGTATTTCATTCGGAAACCAAGGTCCTAGAGTCTGGAGGAAGGGTGGAGAAGCTCATAGCCCAAGTTGCTTGAAGTCCAGTGTTACGTTTCCACAGTCTGTGATGATTTGGGGTGCAATGTCATCTGCTGGTGTTGGTCCATTGTGTTTTTTGAAAACCAAAGTCACTGCACCCGTTTACCAAGAAATTTTGGAGCACTTCAGGCTTCCTTCTGCTGACCAGCTTTTTAAAGATGCTGATTTCATTTTCCAGCAGGATTTGGCACCTGCCCACACTGCCAAAAGCACCAAAAGTTGGTTAAATGACCATGGTGTTGGTGTGCTTGACCGGCCAGCAAACTCACCAGACGTGAACCCCATAGAGAATCTATGGGGTATTGTCAAGAGGAAAATGAGAAACAAGAGACCAAAAAATGCAGATGAGCTGAAGGCCACTGTCAAAGAAACCTGGGCTTCCATACCACCTCAGCAGTGCCACAAACTGATCACCTCCATGCCACGCCGAATTGAGGCAGTAATTAAAGCAAAAGGAGCCCCTACCAAGTATTGAGTACATATACAGTAAATGAACATACTTTCCAGAAGGCCAACAATTCACTAAAAAAATTTTTTTTTATTGGTCTTATGATGTATTCTAATTGTTTGAGATAGTGAATTGGTGGGTTTTTGTTAAATGTGAGCCAAAATCATCACAATTAAAAGAACCAAAGACTTAAACTACTTCAGTCTGTGTGCATTGAATTTATTTAATACACGAGTTTCACAATTTGAGTTGAATTACTGAAATAAATGAACTTTTCCACGACATTCTAATTTATTGAGATGCACCTGTATATCACTTTTGGCACTGAAGCTTACACATGCTCATACAACACTCCCTGCTTCTGCCACTGGGTGCAGTGCATTTGGCAAGCACAGACCAATTTAAGAAGCAGAGCTATCGATTTGCTGTCGCTGAATTCACAGTGAGTTCTAAATACAAAATACTTGAATATAGGAAAGATAACATTCCTTGTCAAGGCATTTAATTGGGTCTTTAAACTGAAGTAACACTTTATCTTTAATCAAACTAATAAATGAACGATTGATTACAAAGAATAAAGTAAATTCAAAACATTTAATATTTGTTTCCTGTATGTTACATAATGTTTCCTAAAAATAAAGCATTATGAGATGCCTTTAAAATTACAAGATGGCACTGACATTTAATGAATGAAGGAATCAAAATTGTTCATCAGCTGTGGCAGTATCAATGCATCACTGTGAAATTCACCTTGAGTTGGTTGAGAGTGAGAAATTAACTTTTGGCGTACCACTGTCCAGAACCAGAAGGTTAACCTTTCATCACGCTTTGTATTTGCACTGTTCTACAGTGGCGCCACTAATGACCATAATCGATCATCAAAACATGGTGCAGCAGTATAAGGCGTTTTTCCTGCAGCAAAAACAGCAATATTATTGCCCACCAAGTCATCAGTTTATTTTATTTTATTTTTTATCTTCTTTGGGCTTTTGGGGGTTAAATGTGATTATATATATATATATATATATATATATATATATATATAGGGAATAGCTGATGTAAATTAACATCAGCCTAGTGATTAGAGATACAATACTAAATTTATTGACTGAGAGATGGTTGACATGGTCACTCTTTCACTATTCTCACAAGCCAGACTTTTAGGAATCTGCATAAAGTCTGACACATTTTAGCTTAATATGGCCAAGGACCACCCACTTAGACAGGAAGGGGTCAGCTGACTGACATGTAAAATGACCAACCATTGTTTGTTTTATTTACAGTATGTAACATATAGGGGTTGGTATTTAGGGCTCTAAGCAGTGAAGGCCTTTAAAATATTGAAAATATCTGTCAGCAGCCAATCAAATTTCAGCAGCTAATAACTTGTGTTATGAACAGCTGATTGTTACATGCCTCTGTCAATTAGATGGAGGCAGAGACTGTGTTTGGTGTTTGTTTGATGTTAATTTTTTAGTTGTTGTTGTATAAATTTAAAAAGGATGATGAGTTTTGTCTTTCTTTAAATCAAACAGATTACACATTATATCACTGGTAGGTAAAGAAGCTAACCTGGAAGACTTATTTTCTATGCTTTTCTTTTTTAACGGGAGTTAGGAAGTTTTGCTAACTCTTTCATTAATTTATATTTTAAGTTAGTCAGCTCGCCTGTCCTTGTTTAAATTGGGAAGGTTTTTTTTTTGTTGTTTTGTTTTTGTTTTTTCGTTTTGAATAAATCCTTGCCTTTTTAACCTGGTCATTGTGACTTTTTTGTTCTCCTTTGAGGGCTTCTTATGTTGGTCCCAAACTTGGGTCGTAACATAATTGGGGGCTCGTCCAGGATTGATCCAACTTGGATTGGCTGTGTTTTGTATTGCTACTTTGTTTTCCATAGCATTCTTTGTTTCTGCAGCCGGCCAGAATTGCTTCTTGATTCCCGTAGCCTGTTTCCACCATTCTCCAGCATTGCTATTTTGTTGTTTGTAGAATTCTTTTGTTTCTAGCTTTGACATGCATTGTTACTTTGCTTCCCATAGAATGCTGTGGTTCTGCCGTTGGCTTGCATTGCTACTTTGTTTCCTGTAACATGCTTTGTTTCTGCTGCATTTTGCTTTCTGACATGACAGTTTTGAGTGGTGGTTCTTCTTAAACACTTATTTGTCATTTTTAAAAGTCGGATTTGTCTGGCCAGAGTTAAAACTTGTTTATGGCGTAGAGTCTTGTTTGTGCCTAATTTTATTTGTCCACTTTAGGTTTTGTTAGAGTATTTGTCTTGTGTCAGAAAAAAATAAAGAAGACCCTACCTTTGGAAGAGCTAAAATTTCAGGTCTTTAGCTCAAGTTAAACTTCTTTTACTCTTGCTCCTGCTGCAGTTACTACTGAATTTATTTATTTATTAAAAAGGGTGTGATGCATATTTCACTTTGGTTGAGCATGTAGCTATAGTTCTTAAAAGGATAGTTCACCCAAAAATAAAAATTCTCTAATCATTTACTCACCCTCATGCCATCCCAGATTTGTATGATTTTATTTCTTCTGCTGAGCACAAACTTAGATTTTTAGAAAAAATATCTCAGCTATGTGATGTGAATGGTGGCTAGAAATTTTAAGCTCCATAAAGTAAATAAAGGCAGCATAAAAGTAATCCATATGACTCCAGTGGTTAAATGTCTTCTGAAGCGATATGATAGGTGTGGCAGAGAAACAGATTTTTATATGTAAGTCCTTTTTTCCTATAAATTCTCCTCCCTGCCTAGTTGTCACCAACAACAAAAGAAAAAGAATGTGAAAGTGAAAATGGAGATTTATTGTAAAAAAAAAAACAAAAAAAAAAAAACACTTAAATGTTTCTCACCCACACCTATCATATCACTTTTGATTACATGGATTTAACAACTGGAATCACATGAATTACATTTATGCTGCCTTTATTTGCTTTTTGGACCTGCAACGTTCTGGTCACTATTCACTTGCAATGTATGGACCTACAGAGCTAAGGATTTCTTATAAAGATCTTAATTTGTGTTCTGCATTGAACAGTCACTGTGTTGCTTATAGCATCACTTCTTCAGTAGAACAATCTACTGCATTGCTCCACGTTTTATACAGTATGTTCATTGTTATCATTGTGAGCTCTTTTATGCAATTGTGAACATACTGCAGTACAAATAGATTGTGCTTTGGACCTTAAAACAACAAATTATTGGATCGTTTATTACATTTTCTCTGTGATACAGACTTGAAATGCTCCTGTAATGTGGCATGCCTATTAATGTGTGAAATGTAATGCAATCTGTTGTGATTGGGATTCTACTATATAGGTCTTGCTGCTGGCATCTCATGAAACTTGCATGAGTTTTTACCCATAAAAGACTCAATTTCCCTTTGATTTATACAATAAATAAATTCAGAAAAGGTGAAAAGTCCAAAGGATGCATATTTCATGTGCCTTTCATGGGCTAATGCATTTTAAATAAGCGTCCCTAAAATAAAAAAATAAAATAAAATAAAAAAGGTTAGAATTTCACACAAACTAATACAAATGTCGACTTTAATAAGTGTGACTCGACAGACTTGGAAATGGTCGCAATACAGAGTCACTTCTCTTGACAGAGCCTCTATTGTCATAGAAATGACTGGAAGACTATGTGGAGTTTAATCCCGCTAACGTTTTTATCAGGATAGCTGCTTCTGCTATGGCTCTTTATAGATCTTTTCTTTTCACACACTTACGGTGGGAATTCTCACTGTTGAGGTTTGCACTCAAGTGGCCTTTGTGATTATCTGCCTCCTTCCTCTTAACAAATGTCCTCCCTGTCTCCTTACCACTTCTACTTTGCACTGCTCCCCCAAAGGATGCTGAGTAGGATAGTGCAGTAACAGGGTTTGGAACTAATGACGGGGTTGCAGGGGGGTTGAGGGTTCACCTGGTCCTGGGGAGGTGCTACGGTGCTGTCAAGACTCACTCCCGCTAACAGGCATATACACAGTGTGAGAGAGACTGTGCAATCGGCTGACAAAGGCAGAAATTCCTAAAGTGATTGTGGCACTTGCTGTCAGACACATGACAGCTCTATTAACAATAAAAATGGGCTGGTCCTCGATGCGTAAACCCCTGCAAAACACACACACACACACACACACACACACACAACGTTTTATGACAGACGTGGTGAAGACATCACAGGGTGCTAACAAATTACATGGACATTGCAAACCCAGACACAATTTAATGATCATCTTTTCTTGGAAATGAACCCTCTATGAGAACGAGCAGACTGGTTTTGTTTTGGATTAGGGTCAGGTTTTGGGTTTACTCATTTATTTGTTTATTTAATACATAAATGTTACAATTAAAACATTTATGATAATTTATTTTTTCATAAGAAGGGTCATATAGTCTTATTTTCCCCCAAGTCCACTTATAATGTTGGAACAGTGTTGTGCCAGGCATAATTTAAACTAGTAAAATTTTTGTTACATATGACCGTTTTTCACCCTCTGAATGATGCTTTAACAGGCCGTTTTTCTCTGCCGTGTACTGACTTGGCTTCCTGTATCAAGTAAACAAGAGGCCATTACTACACTAATCTTTAGATTAGTGAAAGGACATTTTCCCACAGCACGCTGGAGTAGTCAGTCATGACAAGTATCGATATTGGCTGAGCCTATGCACTGCCCTAACATTGCCTGGTTCATAGCAAGTGAAGGAGGGAAGTATATGAAAAAATGATCACTTCATCTGTAAAATGAGATATATGCTGTGTCTGAAACCGCATACTGTCACAGTATGTACTGTATTTGATGAGGGATGCACTTATCTGCCACCAAAACGGTACGCTCTTTTAGGTATGCATGCGAGTAGTATGAATAGATTTCGGACATACTTTATCCGGGGACGTGGACATTGACCTGCATAAATTACGTAAGAACAACAACCGTGAAAATGATCCGCTCTGGTTTTGTTAAACAAGGACCATTAAAGCAAAAAGAACAATTATCTTGGTATATGTAGCACTTACAGTTGGGAAGAGCCATCCGACTCGCGGTTCGCCAACGTTAGTTTAAATCCAGTGTTTTGAACGTGAAGTTGTCCAGTCGATCCGCACTTAAGAATCTCACCGGAAATAGTAGATTATCCAGGTATTACTCGCTTACTGCTTCATGGATACTGTGGATTCGGACACACTACTCCATTGGCACACTGTTTTTGGCATACTGTATAGTAGAGAGGTATGGATATTCAGACGCAGCAATAGTACTCACACCTGAACTGCAGATTTGCTGATGGGTACAATATAGTTTGCTTTGTCTCACCCTTCCATAAAAGCCACTTTGCAAAGGGTGCATTTTATCGTCACAGATTAACAAAACAATCTGAGCTATAATGTACCACCTAAACTGTTAAAATCAAACTGAAATAATCAGGGATCTTGTTCAAAATAAACTTCAGCTGCTCATTTCTAATGTTGGGATTCTTCAAAAGGATATGCAGAGTTGGAAGTGCTACACACAGAGAAAAAAAAAAATAAAAAACAGCAAAATAAGTAAAAAAGATGTAACAATTGAATGGTGACTGTCTGTAACAAAGACTCAGGCTGAGTGGGATCCACGTGCGGTTTATTAAAACACAGCAAGTTCAGAGTACATACAAGCGTGGGTTGAATAACCAGGGCACCCAACAATATCAGAGGCAGGGCAGTAAACATGGTATAACAGGCAGTAAACGTGGTATAACAGGCAGCAAACAGCAATAAAAATAGTCCAGGAAAACACAGAGGTAATCCAAGGCAGAGTCAAACACGGGCAGAACAACACAGGAAATAATAATGCTCAGAAATGTAGCCAGGGCAAACACGACTTTGCAAAGTGTGAACACAAACATGGGGCTTAAATAGTCTGAGTGATATGGAACAGATGTGCAGTAATCAGTCTAGGTATGTGGGCACTTGGGAAATGTAGTCCAATGTTAATACTCAGGCGAGTGAGACCACCGGTGGCTGATTGAGGAATCTTCATCATATACATATTTTGTACCATTATTATGTATTTTTGAGTCTTGAATTTTAAGAAATATTCTTATGGTTACTCTATTTGACCAAAACAAAATGTTAATATATATATATATATATATATATATATATATATATATATATATATATATATATATATATATGATATATAGATATAGATATATAGATATATATATATATATATTTTGTTTTGACAACACAATGACCTTGTCACTCAGTCATGAGGGTCCTGAGAGTTTTTTGTCACATCACAACAAGAAACCATATAAATGTAAATCGTTTCTGAAAGTGTATATTTTAGGGCTGAAACATTTATTTGAATTAATTACATGACATTCCAATTAATTAATCGAATTAATGACATTTAATCGCATATCAGTTGTGTGAAAAAGTCCCCCAAATAAAGATAATTAAATATATAATAATAACAATAATTATACATTTTATATATAATAAATATAATATTGAAGCTGCACTACAGAAGATTATTTTGTTCAAAATTAACAAAATTCCATTATTGATTGAATGTGAGTACATAAATAAAACTGTTAAAACAATATCCTTACCTTACCCCAATTCACTACAGTAAGCCTACAAACATTATTTGTATTTTGAGCTGTTTGAGCTGGATTTGATACGAAATCACAGGCTTATGTCATTCATCCATACGTCATGTCTGTAAACACAGAAAAGAAGTACCGATTGTCATGTGTTCCGGCTGGGGAAACTAAGCTCTTCAGTGTTGCCAGATTGGGCGGGTCCTGCCCAGTTGGGCTACTCTCAATAGCATTGTGCGGGGGAAAAAAGGGCTTGGGCGGGTGGTCAAAATTTGGGCTGCATTGGAATAATAATGGTGGGTTTTTAAAATTATAAAATTAAGAATTTCCATTGCCCATGCGAATAAAATAAAGAAAAAGTCTCCACACACAATCATTCAATCAAATAGCCAGAACACTGATTGACAGAAAATGTGTTTAATCCTGTCCAGAGGAGCTACGAGTTGGCACACCCACTAGTGAGTTCTGAATGCACGCGATCTGCAGGTGTTGCTGGTTAATTTTTGTGATAGAAATGAAACAATCTTAACAATGACATTTTTACAATGGTAAAAATGTAAGAGAACATATTGAAAATGGGGAAATTACCCTGATATCAAGTGGTGGTTAAAGCCAGGACTTATCTGTGGAGTTTTTCTTGGAGAAATTGCACCTTTGAGTTTCTCCCATGACCAGGCCACTGATGCCTTTTGGCTAGAAGTTTAATGCTGTTGAGAACACTGCGGGATATGTCGTGAAGTTGGCACTCATGGTGATCATAGTAGTATCATAAAGTAACATGACTTAAAAATAACTTTTGGATTTGCTGCTCTTTCTTGACTTATGGATGTGCGCACAGGAACATGGAATGATTGAAAATCAGCTGCGTTACGTCCATGATGACAGCTGTCTAGGAACTTTGACTGTTCTGCATATTAGCGAATTCACCTAACTTAAATGACTAAAAAGATTTACAGTTTTCTTGGAATTTGGAATGAGCCATAACAGCATAAAACGTTAGGACAGATTATATATAAACTTAATATGACATATTAATTCCAAAAATAGGCCTACTGAATGGCAAACACATAACTGCAATTATAGCACAATGGCATACTATCATTATTTGGCTTCTTGAAATCCCAGGGCAGAATATTTTTTCCTTTTCTGTGCGTGTGTTTGTTTATATGTGTGAATAAAGAAAAATGGGTAAATGGAAAGGTTTTTGGAGACTTTATCTTTGTGTTGCTTAACTGTGTTATCAAGGTTGTAAAGGCAATGCTGTAGTATTATGGTTAATGTGCATTTCATTTTCATATACACTATTTGGGCGGGTTTTATGCATTCGGGCGGGTTTTGAGGAATCATTGGGCTGGAAAATGTCAAACGAATCTGGCAACACTGAAGCTGTTCAGTTCTGTCGGTCACTGTCACACAGTTCAGGACAGCATCACTGCAGTCTGGATGGATGTTTATCTGTTAACTGTTTAGTGAAGTTGTTTACCTGCTTTAATCCTTGGATATGTTATCTGGTAGGGTTGTTGAAGCTTATATTGCTTGTCATGCTCGTATGAACTGAACAAAACTCGTGTGTTAACCGATTGCGATGTATCTACATTGTCCGGTGAAGTTACTGTAACATGTTTACTAATATTTATGACTTCGGAGTATTTTATAACATTGCTGCAGTTTTTAGGTTCCATGAGAGTGTGTGTGCTGCTGTTCTCTCATTTCTTTTGTGCCAGTCGCAGAAATGCACAAGCTATCGCTTATTATACTTTTAGCAGATAGTCTATTTACAATGTATTATCATCTCAAGTTGTTTAAAATGTATCAATTTTATAGCACAGTAATGTACATATTAATTTGTTTAGTGTGTAACCATCTATCTGTTATAACTTTACTGCTAAAGAAATTATTAATTAAACGTATTACTGTAATGTTTATATTGCATATTTCAGCATATTATTTTCATGTTTAATAAAGTATATTTCATCCCCATCATTATTGAATCCTTGTTTTATGTTTTTAGTTTGCGGTCTTATTGTGTGCAGTGCATAGATGTACTATTGTAGTATTACGGTTTTACTTGCATTTTCAACTGAATCTGTACAATATCATTTAAAATAATACAGTCTTCCAGTGAACTCATATCAGCCATATCATGAGATTCACTTCTTAAATGTATAAGTGTGGTGCAATACAAACATTAATAGTAGATAAAACACTTGAATGATCATATTAAAATATGCTAGTGGTGGTTTGTTATCAATGTAAAAGCACTTTGAGTGTAGTGTCAGAAAAGTGTCAAATTAATTAATTAATTCAAAATATGTAAACACAAGTGTTATTTATCATTGTCAAAGCATGCACTATTTCGGTTTTAAATATTTAAGAGAATAACATTATATCAACATGAAAATAGAACATTATGACTCCGGCTCTAAATATCACACATTCATGATAACACACAGGCAATGTTCAGGTAAGCTGAAAATCATGAGATCCATCCGGGCTGAAGAGCAGTGCCGAAGCACAAATCACTTAAAGTTTGCTTCCGCAAATTTCTTGCAATTTTAAGTTTCAACCACAGATGTCGCTAGAAAGCACAAAGTTCCGAAGTGCAGCTTTAATTATATAATAATAATAATAATATAATAACAAAATAATTCAAAGACATTCCATTATTGTGGCAGATGAGTAAAGCATTGATTATACAAAACAAAAAGTGGCTTTAGAAATCAGTATATCGCTTGGTTTGGTTCCATACCATTAAACCTTTCACTGGCCAACAGTCCACAGCCATCCATTTTACAATTGAGTTTGTCAATCTGTCTGAGGTTGATGTTCTTACAGGACGTGTTCTTGTGTTTCATCTGTACACATGCTTCAGATGGTACAGTTTTTTTTTGTTTTTGTTTTTTGTAAACAGCCGTTAGATTAGTGCTCTCACACGCTGCTGTCGCAAAACGCTCCCGGTCGTGGCACAAAGGGAAGAAAAACACACTTGAGCTGATACAAAAATGTTTGATAGGAGATGGGTGATGGGACGCTTGTTGGTGAGTCGGCATAATGTGGCTGATCCTTGGGTGCTAGAACACTTAGTAACAACATGCTGACTTCCCATGTGATCATGTTGTTGGAACAACATAAAGGTGAGTACATGATAACAGAAGTGTTACATGCAATTTGGGTGTATATTTGGGTGTATACACCTTTACATTTGCTCAAGTTGCAACTCTACTGAAATATTTTAAATATATTGAGAATATTGAAAATGCAATAGCTTTATTTCTTTCCCAGGGTCACACAGTTAAACTATCCTATTTTCAACTTTGCTCTTACATATATTGCAGTACATTGCCCATCTGAACTGCTGCATGTTTGCTTTTGTATTCAATGCGCTGATTGAAGCGTAACTCATATCAGCACTTCCCTGGATACAAAACATTAGCATGAGCAGAAAGTAACAGCCTGTGTTTACCACTGTGTCAAGGGGGCTGTGCACATCCTGTAGCTTTACATTTAACATCCTAAAGAGTCAAATTTACAGATGTGTTATCTGCATAACCCATCACTGACCTTCACAATGCTGTGATTTTAAAAGCACACCAGTCTACAGTCAGTCAGCCTGTAAAACTTCAAAGATGGCATCAACAGAGCTAATTTCTCAAGTTAAACAGGGGTCTTCAACAGGGGGTCTGTAGCGGTACTGCCGGGGGTCCGCCAATTGTCGTTTAATCTAAAAAAATTTTTTTTTGTTTTTGTTAGAAATTGAAAAATATGCATCAAACCAAACATCCAATTTTAAATTAACTTCAACCAAAGCTAAAGTAAAAAATAAAATAAAACAAAAATAAACTGCAGCTAAATATTTCATTGCCTTTTCCACATTAAAATGTATTTAAGGGATATTTACCCACAAATTAAAATTAATTAACTCACCATCAAGTTGTTCCAAATCCATATTCTTCAGGGTAACAAAATGGTCTCAGTCACCATTCAATTTCATTGTTTAACATAAATAAATAAATAAATAAATAATTGCAGTGAAAATGAATAGTGAATGAGGGTAACATTCTGCCTTTTTTGAATGACATGAATAAAAAATAACATAATATACAATGTCAAATAGAAAAATGGGGGGAGGGGGACATTTGCTCCAGAGTGAAAATTTATTTTTAAATGCTGGTAAGGCTCTAGCACTCAGTTTCATGCAATATGTAACAGGGGTTCCCTGCTCTTTATCCAACAAGGGGTCCTTGGCCTGATGAAGATTAAAGACCCCTGAAATATACAAAGTATAGACACTGGAGTCAGCATACCTTCTTAAAACATTAATCTCCAGGCCACCTGCCCTTCCATTCGAACATATGGATGGGTTTCATGGTTAATAACAGCGGTGACTTCACAAAGCTGGCCATCTGCTTGAATCACAAGGGGATCAAACACACGGTTCTGCAGCCTGAGCAGTCTCAGTGGCTGTGCTGGCCAACACCTGGGGTATAGACCCACTGTACTATGGCAAAAACGCTGCCAGGAGGGAGAATGATGAATCAGATTTCCAGTAAACTGACTGTGTTACATTAATAGGTAATTGGAATGCTGGGATGGTTTGACTGAAGTGACAGGAGGTTGTTGATGTCTTTATGTCAAGCAGAATGTTGACTTCTGAGATTCTGAACCAAGGAGGTTCAAGTTTAGCTGGTTAGCTTTAGCAGTTAGCCTCTGGTGGTATATGTGCTACTGTACACCATTCTGCTGCCAAAAAGCATCTTTATCCACTAACAGCTGTTCTAAAGTAGCAGTACAGAGCAATATACTGTATACTCACAATATATTTGCAATGATTTTGCTGGTGATATAAAATTGAGCAACATAAGTCTTGTTTCAATATAAGTTCCGAATTCAATTTGTGTGCAAAATTGGAAAATTGCAAAAACAATTTGCAAATAGAGCAGCGTGTTCATCACATGTATTGAAGATAAAGTCAAATTCTGGGGAAACTGATGCAAAATTAAAATGGAATTACTTAGGGTTTAGAGCGTGCAGACAAAACACTCTGACAAAATTCATGTTTGTTAGCGTTCAGTGGCAGATCCCTAATGTGTGGGAGCGAAAGTGTGGCAGACAGTTCTGAGAAAAAAGTAACCAATCATTTTGATGAGTCTTTGAGTCCGGCATTTCAGAATAACCAGAGCAACATTTCAGGTGCTATGCAATGATATTGATACTATTCTCTGAGTGAATTATGTATCCCTATTCCTATCAAAATGTATTTGATTAATGTGTTTCCATTGTAATTCAAACACATTTCCAACTTAAGTATACGTTGTTTATGCACATTTTGGATAGTTTAATTACATCTTGGTGTTTCCTTCCAACATGTTTTGTGATATTGCAAAATTCAAAATTCAAAATTCAAAACAAAAAAAAAAATGTCATTCATAGGTCAATATGTTATTTTAATGGTAAAAGAACAGTAAAAGAATGTAAAAATGCTACAGTAAAATAACTTTAATTGGTAAGGGGTTAGATACTTTAATATATTGTCATGTCTAGATGTGTTTGTTCATGTTTTGTGTTCATGACTTTTATTTTGAAAAGTGTTTCTATGTCATGTTATTTCCTGTTTCAATGCCATATTTGTTCCTGTTTCCTTGGTCATGTGATTTCATGTTTCCCTCCATGTTAATGTGTCTTGTTTTCATTGGTTTATTGTCTTGTTACCTTATTATCAGTCTTGTCATTGGTTATCATTGTCATGTTTCTCCATTGTCCATGTATTTAAGCCTCATGTTTGCCATTGTCCATGGTCAGGTATTGTGAATGTAATTTTGTTGGATTGTTCATGTCATGTCATGTCAAGCCAAGTTTAGCCAAGTCAAGTTATAGTCAAGTTCATGTTTTTGTATTTTGTATTTTGCCTATCATTGCCATCATCATTACATACATTCAGTAAAAATAAATAAAAAAATAAAAAAACAAGATGTATCTACAATGGGAACCGGCCACGCCAGCCTGTATTTTTCTCCCCACAGAGTGGAAATCTTTCAACTGGGGCCATATATATTTGTGTCGGGGAAGGTGTTCTTTCCCCAGGAGGAAAAGACACTGCGGAGACCACATCCTGCCCGAAGGGGAGGTTAACATGTGGCGAATACATCACATGGGCTTACCAGCTGCATGTGGAAGAAGCCCCATGATAGATCCTACCCGGAGGAGGAGGAACTCTACAGCACGGCGACCGGTGGCAGGGGGTACCCTGCTGAAGGGAGACACGGATTTGCCCTCAGGGTAACCGTACTGTGGAAAATACATCACAAGTGGTTACCACAGGTAACCAGCACATGTGGAGCACCTACCCCAGTACAGGGCATACTAGCACACATACTGGGCCCGGTTTCAAATTCCTCTGGACCAAACTCCAGGCAGGTGTCACTGACAGAGAACACCTGCAGGTCCCCAACCCTCTTGATGGACGTGAGTTCAATGACAGATCCTTTAGCCCAACTGACTCTAGGGGCTCAAATGGGGCTCTCCGCAGGCCCAGCAGGACCATGGAGAGATCCCACGAGGGAATGAGGCGCGGTCGAGGAGGATTCAACCTTCTAGCGCCTCTAAGGAACCTGATGATCAGGTCGTGCTTCCCCAGGGACTTACTGTCCACCGCGTCGTGGTGCGCCGCTATAGCAGCCACATACACCTTCAATGTGGAGGGGGACAGCCACCCCTCCAGCATCTCCTGCAGAAAGGAAAGCACCGACCCGACTGCACATCTCCAGGGGTCTTCACCTCGGGAAGAACACCAATTTGCGAACAAACGCCACTTCAAAGCATACAGCTGCCTCATAGAGGGAGCCCTGGCCTGAGTGATCGTGTCTACCACCGCCTGTAGGAGGCCACTTAGGTCTTCCATGTCCCATCCAGGGGCCAGACATGGAGATTCCAGATGTCTGGTCGCAGGTGCCAGATGGTGCCCCGTCCCTGAGAGAGAAGGTCCTCCCTCAGGGGAAGTTGCCAGGGAGGGGCTGTCGCAAGGACCGTGAGCTCCGAGAACCAAGTCTGGGTGGGCCAGTAGGGCGCCACCAGGATGACCTGTTCCTCACCCTCCCTGACATTGCACAAAGTCTGTGCAAGCAGGCTCACTGGGGGGAAGGATTCCCAGGAAGCAAACAGGTCTACCTGTGCTTTGCCAAATCAACTCCAAATCAGCTGGACCACTTGGAGTCTCCACTCTCCCCTGAGCATCACCTGCCGTGACAGCGCATCCGCTGTGCAGTTGAGGTGGCCCGGGATGTGAGTGGCCCACAACGACTTCAGTCGCTGCTGACTCCAGAGGAGGAGATGGCGGGCAAGTTGCAACCTGCGACGCAAGTGTAAACCGCCGTGTTGTTCGTCAGGACCAACAAATGCTATCCCTGGATCAACGGCCGAAGACTTCACAGGGCCTGCAATGCCGCAAGCAACTCGAGGCAGTTGATATGCCAACGCAGTTGCGGCCCTGTCCAAGAGCCAGTGGCTGCATGCCCCAGCCTAACCTGGAGGCATCTGTCGTAACAATGACATGCCTGGACACTTGCTCTAAGGGGACCCCTGCCCGCAGAAATGCAAGGTCCATCCAAGGGCTGAACATGCGGCAGCAGATCGCCGTGATGGCCACGTGATGCGTGCAGTGGCACCATGCCCATCTCGGGACTCAAGTCTGAAGCCAGTGCTGGAGCGGTCTCATATGCTTCAACCCGAGCGCCGTGACCGTTTCAGTGGGGCCGCTGTTCTCCACCTGAATGACTTCAGGCAGTTCAGCACTGACTGCGCATGCTCGTTCTTGAGGCACGCTATCATAGTGACGATGATCTGAACCAGGGAGAGCTTGCTCTTTTCCCAGTTGACCCGAAGCCCCAACCGGCTAAGGTACCTGAGCACCAGGTCCCTGTGCACAAACAGCAAGTCTCAAGAGTGAGCTAGAATCAGCCAGTCGTCGAGATAATTGAGGATGTGAATGCCCACTTCCCTTAGCGGGGCAAGGGCTGCCTCTGCGACTTTCGTAAAGACGCGAGGCGACAGGGACAGACCGAAGGGGAGGACATTGTACTGATATGCCCGGCACTCGAAAGCGAACCGCAAAAAGGGTCTGTGCTGAGGTAAAACAGAGACATGGAAGTACGCGTCCTTCAGGTTTACCAATCTTGATGCCAGATGCATGACAGAATGCGCTTCTGAGTCAGCTTCTTGAATGGGAGTCTGTGCAGGGGCCGGTTTAGCATTCACAGGTACAAGATTGGCTGCAACCCACCGTCTTTCTTTGGCACAATGAAGTAGGGGCTGTAGAACCTCTTCTTTATCTCGGCTAGAGGGACAAAAGGGAACAAAGGATTCTCCTCCCAGCCCTCCACCAGGGGACGAAGTGGTCTGTGTACCAGCTACAAGGTTCCAGCGGGTCTCTTCCTCCCTGTGTTGTCCATCTCAGGGGAGTTTGGAGGCCTTCCTGGGGCTCTTAGCGATGGATCGTGAGACGGGGGCTTCAGTTTCCTGCGGGGGGTTCTATGCCGGGACCAAGCGGTTGGCTCGGGGTGAGGCAGAGCCGCTTGAGTTGCTACCGCAGGGGGATGCCCTCGGTGGTGAGCAGACGGGGTGCGGGACCTTGAACCACACTGGGGCAGGATGTGTTGGATGGCCTCTGTCTGCTTCTTAACCACTGAGAACCGCAGTGTTGCTGAATAGGCCGGTCTGGGAGATGGGGGCGTTGAGAAAGCGGACCTTGTCGGCGTCCTTCATCTCAACCAGGTTAAGCCATAGGTGGTGCTCCTGGACCACCAAGGTGGACATCGCCCGCCCGAGAGCCCGCGCTGTAACCTTCGTCTCCCGTAGGATGAGGTCGGTCACCAAGCTCAGCTCCTGCATCACTCCCGGGTCAGGACTACCCACGTGCAGCTCTTTCAATGCTTTGGCCTGGTGTACTTGCAGGAGGGCCATGGCATGCAGGGCGGAGGCGGCCTGTCCAGCAGCACCATAAGCCTTGGCTGCCAGAGACGACGTAGACTTACAGGCCTTGGACGGGAGTCTCGGGCGATTCTGCCAGGTGGCGGCATTTTGCGGGCACAAGTACATGCAACTGCCTTATCCACCTGAGGAATCTCTGTATACCCCCTGGCTGCCCCACCGTCAAGGGTAGTAAGAGCGGAGGAACCCAGAAGTCAGGTCCGGCAAGTAAAAGGTGCCCGCCACGACTTCGTGAGTTCCTCGTGCACCTCTGGGAAGAATGGAACCGGGGTGGGGTGAGGCCGTAAGCGGTGCTCCGAACCCAAGAACCAGTCATCAAGCTGCGAGGGCTCAGGGCAGGGTGGAGGGTTCCACTCCAGCTCGACACTCGTGGCAGCCCGGGCAAGTGTGGCCGTCAGCTCTGCGTCGGCCTCAGACTGGGAAACCACACCCGAAGGTGGGAACCCAGTCGAGTCCTCTGCATCTGACTGTGCCAACCCGCTCTCCGATGCTGCGATCGAGAGCTAATCCTGCTCTCGAGCCCCGAATGAGGTGAGCTGCCTGTCTCATCCCAGAACTCGACAGGGGCAAATGAGCATACTGGGGAATAGGAGGTCCGTGGGGATCACCTGGCAGAACCACTCCCATTGGGGTCCCCAAATCGCCCCCAGCACAAACTGTCGCCATCATGTGCCCGTAGGTAGAAGGACTGAGGTGGGGAGCCGCTGGGGTGGCTTTCCCTCTAATGACGGAAATCCGTGACCGCAACGTTGCCGTGGTCATGTTCTCGACGTGGCCGTCAGCGGCGGAGAGATAGTGACCGCATCCAGGAACTACACACAGACGTAAAGTCATCTTTAAAAAACACTCTCCATCAGTGCGCACTCTTTTAGAGGAAAATATACTCTTTGTCAGAATATATACTCTCTCAGTTGTTGAAGTGCCCAGGGGCATACTCTGCACTAGTCATGCATGAGTGGGAGAAAGCCACTGCAATGCGCCGTATATCCAACAGCATACACTTCTCTAACAGTCTGGAATACCTAGATGTTGCAGCATGACCCAACTTGTTTAATTATATTTTAGAAGAATAGTTATGTTTCTTCTTATTTTTAATAACAGCAAGACACACATATACAGTATCCAGTATACTGTACATATATTAGGGTTGTCGATTTAATATGTTAATTATATTTTAAAAAAATCTATATTTTAAAAATCAGCAGTTAATCATGCCCCCTGAAGCGTACATAAATTCCGAAATAAAATGACGAATTTTCCTACCATACGAGCAATTCAAGCATGAAGTACATATATTTTTACGAGCCATGCCAATAGGTGGCCTTATCAAACCTCACAAGCAGTGCAGCCACAGAATGAGAACTGATCACTAATTAATCAAGTTTTTCACAAATGAAAATGGTAACATTGCAATTAGGCTATGACTGTGTCAGTTTAAGATAGCTACTAGTATTATGCAGTTAAATCTCATTATAAGTCTACAAAACTGCTTATTTGACCTAACTTCACTTACAGCTACAAACAGCTTTCGGTTATTTTATTCACAAGAGCATGCATATGTATGCTCGCTCCCTCTGTCAAAATCAAGGGGTTGAGGGTCTGTCAGCAAAAACTTCCCTCCCTCACTAAAAAAAGTGGAACAGACTTCCAATATGGCAGCAGGGATTCCCCCGAGGGGAAGTGCTAAGGGAAGTTAGCGAGTAGATGTTTAAAGTAAAGTGGAACACAGCCTAAGGCCACATCCACACTAATACGTTTTCGTTTGAAAACACGTCTTTTTCTCTACTTTTTGGCCTTCCGTCCACACTGACACGCCGTTTTTGTCAGTGAAAATGGAGCTTTTTGAAAACACTCTCCTAAGTCGATAAATTTGAAAATGCCATCTTCACGTTGTAGTGTGGACTAGGAAAATTTATATATCTAAAAACGATGGCGTATTTGTTGTCATGTGATGCAGTCATTTGATCCATTCAACCAAAACAATCAAGATGGTGCCCCGTGTTATAGCGGTGCCGTTGTGCCTGATATTCACTTTGATATTGTTGTTAAAGATAAATGTTTCTTTGAACAACATTCACATTGCATTCCTTCATAGGCAACAGGAAATTTACTAAGAATTGGTGTCTGGCGACAGAACACGAGGACAATTGCATTTCAGACCGTGCATGCAACAGTGATTTTTCGCATGCGCAATAAGGGGATTTAAGCATTTTCATACGTTTCAGTGTGGATGAGCTACTTTTGAAAAACGCTTGAAAATAGCAGTGTGTACGGAGAGCATTTCGAAAATGAAAGTCCAGTTTTCAAATGTATCCGGATTAATGTAGATGTAGCCTAAGAAGGAAGCAGAATAAAGGAACCTTGAGATGTGATTTTTAAAGCTTCCACTACTTTTAATTTGACACAGCATCCAAAAAATGCAGCGTTTATGATGTTGAATACCAGTGAGATGCTCCAAATGTGTCCATCTGAGGCACACACATGTACATTGAGCGACAATTAAAAATAGCACAGACAAAAAGCAAGAAAATTTACTGTGAGAACTGGACACATTGATGGACTCAATGCAAAATCCATCACCATCATTATTGAATACTCTTTTTGTGTTGTTAGATTAGTTTTATTGTGTGCATACTATTTTAATATTATATTATACTTGGATTGTCCACTAAGGCATTAAATTGTGTCATAAATGTAAAAATGTAATGTTAAATTTTCCATTGAACTCATATCAGCCATATCAGGAGTTTCACCTTTAAAATCTGTATGTAGTACAATACAAACATTAATGTGTGGTAGATGAAACACTGAAATGATCATATGAAAATATGTATATGAGTGTTGTTTATCATCATTAAAGCAAGTAATATCTCGGTTGAAATTTTTTAATTGAATAAAAAAAGAAAATGTCTACACTGTGACTCCGGCTCTGCAGGTGAATATGTGATGATCACAGGCATCTTTAAACTATGAGATTCATCCACACAGAAGAGTAGTGCAACCAACTTAAAAGCATGCAATTTAAAATCTCATTATATTTTAGATATTTCATCCAGTGATTTTTTTTTAAGGGTACCATCAGCGAATCACATTGCCATTGATTTTATTCATGGCTCTTTTTCATCACACGTTTCATAAAACATCTGAAAATTTAATATTCCCCAAAAGGGTCATATTCTGCTTGCTTCAGAGCAATATTTATTGCATGTTATTGCCATGTGGTTTATCACTTTAAAAACAACCTTCACAAGAGAAATACTGGTGTGTTTTACTCTTACTCCATTGCCCTCTCTCATTACACTTGTTATTGCTGTTCCTCTGTACTAGAGTGTGTTTGAAGAAACGTACCACACTTGTCTGAAACATTTAGCATCTCGGCCGTGTTGAGTTTGCGTGCGTGTGGGTGTGTGTGTCATTGGCATGCATAGCAGAGTTCTGCTCAGCTGTTGTTGGTTGGCTGAGCAGGTGCAGGAATAACCATCTGTAAATGAGCTGTTTTGTTCAAAACAATGAAAAGATTGATGCAATACATTTTTCATTATGTGCCTTCACCACAGATCCTAATCATTTCAAATTGTGGGTGTGAAAAGCAGAAAAGTGGCATTAGTAACAGTGCTTTCAGACAGCTCTGGTGGGAACTTTCGAAAAGCTTTATTATTTGTTCATTAAACAGCTCTTTGCTTTGATCGCTGTTCACGATGAAGCCCTGAGTCAAAAATCTGATCAAAAACTTTTTCTTTTTTTTTTTTATTAAGGCAGTGTTTGAGTGGAAACGACATCATCCAGGGGGGAATGCAGTATGTAAATTTTTTTTTTTTTTTTTTTTAATCACCTTTTCCCAAAGGAGGCAGTGAGTGTCTGTGTAGAAGTTTCTTTTGAAAACAGGAGAGGTCACAGTAAGTTCGTGGCATTAGTTTAAACTTTTGACAAATAAAATAAGCAATGTGCAAGAAAATGTTCTGCTAGAGACTATATGATATTTATTTGCAGAAGTGCCCTATAGGAGGCCCTCCAGCGATTGTGCTCTGGTAAAACGCCTAAGGAAAGAGAACAGGAGAAATATGACAAAAGTTTAGAAATATGAAAGAAAACATTGTAATTTCTTGCTTGATAAATCTAATTACTGTAACAAATGATGACACTTTACCATTAAAGCAGGGTGTTCCAACCTTTGCAGACCCCCATCCAAACTTTTCACCAAACTACTGACCCCCAATATAAAAGTTTTTTTTTTTTTTTCTTGATAACATTTTATAATACATTTCATTACAGATCATTAATGTAGCACATTCAGGAATACATTTTGAAATATATTGATGACTAATAAGCCATTTACAAATAAATTATAAATCATTGACATGCAGATATGAATAATTGGATGACTTTTATGAAATATTTGCCAAATAGTGAGCATTTTAACTTTTTTTATTTTTTTATTTTATTTTATTGAAGCTTAATAAATACACTTATTCATAATAATATTAATAAAAACCATAAAATGCCCTAATTCATTATTTGTCAAAGTGCAGCAAAAATAGATTATTATAGTCAGATTAGAAGGGGGATAATGCCATTTTGCTACAGTCTGCTTTATGATTGTGTATTTAATGAGCCATTAGCACTGTGTTTACCTTTATATATATATATATATATATATATATATACACACACACACAAACACACTGTATATACTGTGTATACTGTATTTAGTATACTGTATGTATATCATATATTTACACTGGTGGCCAAAAGTCTGGAATAATGTACAGATTTTGCTCTTATGAAAAGAAATTGGTACTTTTATTCACCAAAGTGGCATTCAGCTGATCATAATGTATAGTCAGGACATTAATAACGTGAAAAATTACTACTACAATTAAAAAAAAAAAAAATCAGAACTTCTTAAACTACTTCAAAGAGTTCTCATCAAAAAATTCTCCACGTGCAGCAATGACAGCTTTGCAGATCCTTGGCATTCTAGCTATCAGTTTGTCCAGACACTCAGGTGACATTTCACCCCACGCTTCCTGTAGCCCTTGCCATAGATGTGGCTGTCTTGTTGGGCACTTCTCACGTACCTTACAGTCTAGCTGATCCCACAACATCTCAGTGGGGTTAAGATCCATAACACTCTTTTCCAATTATCTGTTGTCAAATGTCTGTTTCTTTGCCCACTCTAACCTTTTCTTTTTGTTTTTCTGTTTCAAAAGGTTCTTTTTCTTTGCAATTCTTCCCATAAGGCCTGCACCCCTGAGTGTTCTCTTTACTGTTGTACATGAAACTGGTGTTGAGCGGGTAGAATTCAATGAAGCTGTCGGCAATTTCAAATATTGTATAGCCTTCATTATTCAAAATGATTGATTGATGAGTTTCTAGAGAAAGCTGTTTCTTTTTTGCCATTTTTGACCTAATATTGACCTTAAGACATGCCAGTATATTGCATACTGTGGCAACTGAAAAACAAACACAAAGACAATGTTACGCTTCAAATAGCTTTTAACTGTGTTTGATATAATGGCAAGTGATTTTCTAGTACCAAATTAGCAATTTAGCATGATTACTCAAGGATAAGGCGTTGGAGTGATGGCTGCTGGAAATGGGGCCTGTCTAGATTTAATCAAAAATGATGGTGCTGTTTTTTTTTTTTTTTTTCAAAGAGTGATGGTGCTGTTTTTTACATCAGTAATGTCCTGACTATCCTTTGTGATCAGCTGAATGCCACTTTGGTGAATTAAGTACCAATTTCCTTCTGAAACAGCAAAATCTGTACATTATTCTAAACTTTTGGCCGTTTTATATTATATATATATATATATATATATATATATATATATATATACTTTTTTAAAGCCATTTGATGACCTTGTGTGAGGACCAGACTGAAATTTAAGTTATGTACTAAAAATAGCTCTCAAACTTGACATGATGCGCCCAAAGGCACCGCTTTTCAAAGAGTTTAGGTGGAGGGGATGATTTTAATAAAATTTTTGATCTGTTCCTCAAAACAAAGCTTTTGCATTCAGAAGACTTAGAATGACATGAGGGTGAGTAAATGATCACAACATTTTATTTGGGGTGAACTGTTCCTTTAACTGCATCAACGTCAGATTTCTTCCTCTAACATCTTGGTCAGGTTAGGAAATATAGACTCTCCATCTTAACATGGATGGGGTCTGTTCTAAATTGCTGGTAATAAGATACAGTAGAGATGCCCTTCAGCGACAGACCAACAGCATGTCTAAATCCACAGTCATTTGCATTTTGAGCACTGCCAGGCGGGTTCAGTATGGTCTGGTCTTAACTCATGAATACAGAGAAGTGTAAAAATGCTTGGCTGCATTAATTAGACTGCTGACATCATGAATTTGGACTAAGGGTGTAATTATAACCTATGAGTGCTATAAAAAAATGTCCTGGTTACTTTTGTAACCTCCGTTCCCTGATGGAGGGAACGAGACAATGTGTCAATGTAGTGACACTAGGGGTCGCCCTTGGGAGCCCCAAACACCTCTGATCTTTGAGAAAAGGCCAATGGGAATTGGCGAGTGGAATTTGCATGCCACTCCCCCGGACATATGGGTATAAAAGGAGCTGGCTTGCAACCACTCATTCAGGTTTTGTGCTGAGGAGCCGAGACAAGATCCCGGTCATTTCAGCGGGTAGTTCAGTGTTGTGGCAGGAGGGACACAACATTTCGCTCCCTCAATCAGGGAACGGAGGTTATGCAAGTAACCAGGACGTTCCCTATCTGTCACTCACTCGACGTTGTGTCGATGTAGTGACACTAGGGGTCCCTATACGAAACGCTACAACTAGCTGAACTGTGTTACGTGGACTGGCATTGCGAGACGGGCAGACCACTGCATGCCTCGTAGCAGAGCGCACCTGACCATCACATAACTTCCCCCAACGTTCCTATGAGCGTCCTTCGGTCCCCTGCTCCTCGGGGACAAGATGACTGCCCAAAAAATGGGGAGAGGCTACCCCAGCCGTGGCCTCTTCTCCTCTTTTTTTCTCCCCAAAAAAGAGTGGAAATCGATCGACTGGGGGCCATAAGTGTCTGAGTCGGGGGGGTTTCACTCCCAAGGGGAAGACACTGCAGAGACCACACCCTGCCCCAAGGGGAGGTAATGTGTGGAAATACGTCACATGGTCTTACTGAGTTTTGTCGGCAGTGTCACATGTGGAGAAGTCCCCATGGTAGGTCCTACCCAGAGGGTACAGAGCTCTACAAACACGGCGACCGGTGGCAGAGTGGACTCTGCCCAAGGAAGACGCGGGTTTACCAAAGGGGAAACCGTCTCATGGAAGATACATCACACGGGGTTACAGACAGGTAACCAACGCATGTGGAGTACCTACCCCAGTACAGGGCCTACTAGCACACATACTGGGCCAGCATTGTGTTTCTCCGTGAACATGCCTGCCACAGGGCCAAGGAGGAAGGACATCCAGGATCCACGGTCTCATGAACACGGCTGGGGGGTAAAAGCGCATGTCTCCCCCTCCAAGAGGGGAAAGGTGCTATACGCAAGTGGTGCACCTGGCCAGTTTTCCCGCCAACTTACCTGTTTGTACCTGACAACACACGGGACGAACTGGCTCAACCCAGAGATTTAGGAACCTCGTGAAGGTATTGGGTGTTGCCCAGCCCGCTGCTCTACGGATGTCTGCCAAAGAGGCACCAATGGTCAGGGCCCAGGAGTGTGCCCGAAGCCCCAAGGGGGGCGGCACGTCCTGCGCATGGTATGCCAAAGCGATGACGTCAACGACCCAGTGGGCGATCCTTTGTTTGGGACAGTGCTCCCATTCCACTGTCATCCGAAGCAAACAAAGAGCTGCTCAGAGCCTCTAAAGCTCTGCGTATGATCCAAGTAGATGCGCAAAGCACGCACCAGACACAGCAATGAAAAGGCTGGGTCTGCCTCCTCCTGGGGCAGCTTCGATTGCAGGTTCACCATGGGGTCGTGGGAACCTTGGGCATATAGCTTGGTCGGGGCCTCAGGACCACGTGAGAGTATTCCAGACCGAACTCCAGGCAGGTGTCGCTGACAGAGAACACCTGCAGGTCCCCTACCCTCTTGATGGACGTGAGCTTAGTCAGGAGGGCAGTCTTCAAGAGACTGCCTTTAGCTCAACTAACTCCAGGGCTCAAACGGTGCTCCCCGCAGGACCACGGAGAGATCCCATGAGGGAATGAGGTGCGGTCTGGGAGGATTCAAACTCCTTGTGCCTCTAAGGAACCTGATGATCCTGCCAACACAGTCGCGGCCCTGTCTCAGAGCCCATCAAAGCAATATTTGTTCATTATCCTAATTTGTCTGATGATGCTGACTTTATGACTGACTTTGATATCAATCTTGTCTTACTGTGAATTAAGACAAATTTCCCTCTTAAAAGAAGAATAAACACAAAACCCACATAGAATATGAAACACCGTTATTTTACCTAGCTTGTTAACATTGTGCAAACAGCAAATGGTCATTCTACAACTATCACATAGTCATATCACATAAGTTATTACAACTTACATAAACATCTGGACTTATAATTGGAAAATTACATTTACATTTACATTTATTCATTTGGCAGACGCTTTTATCCAAAGTGACTTACAAAAGAGGAACACATAAGCGAATCATTTTAAGGAGACAGTGGAACAAAAAGTGCCATATTACAAAGTTTCACTAGCATCAGAATAACATTCAAAACAGATTAAAGTGCAACAAGGAAATGTTTTTTTTTTTTTTTTTTTGTGACTGGTTAAGTGCTCATGGAAAAGATGTGTTTTTAGCCGTTTTTTGAAGACAGAAAGTGAGTCAGCTTCACGGATGTAGTTGGGAAGGTCATTCCACCAATGTGGTATGATGAAGCCGAAAGTCTGGGAAAGTTTTTTGGTGCCTCTTTGTGTTGGTACAACAAGGCGACGTTCCATAGCTGACCACAGGCTTCTAGTGGGTGCGTAGCTCTGCAGAAAAGATTTTAGGTATATTGGAGCAGACCCAGTGACTCTTTTGTATGCCAGAATCAGAGCCTTGAACTTGATACATGCATCAACCGGTAGCCAGTGAAGAGAGACAAGGAGTGGTGTAAAATGCGCTCTCTTTGGTTGATTAAAGACCAGACGTGCTGCTGCATTCTGGATCATTTGCAGGGGTCTAATTGCACATGCAGGGAGGCCTGCAATGAGAGCATTACAGTAGTCCAGTCTAGTTATGACAAGTGACTGAACAAGAAGTTGTGTGGCATGTTCAGAGAGGAAGGGTCTTATCTTCCTGATATTGTAAAGTGTAAATCTACATGATCTTGCAGTCTTTGAGATGTGGTCTGTGAAATTTAGTTTGTTATCGATGGTTACCCCTAGATTTCTGACCGTTTTGGAAGGCATTACTGTAGTTACACCCAGCTGCACGGTGATGTTGTGTTCAACAGCAGGGTTGGCTGGAAAGACAATGAGTTCGGTTTTGGCTGGGTTAAGTTGCAGGTGGTGTTCCTTCATCCAGGCCGAGATCTCTGCCAGGCAGGCAGGGATTCGAACAGTCACTGTGGTGTCGTTAGGCTGGAAAGACAAGTAGATTTGCATGTCATCAGCGTAGCAGTGGTAAGAGAAACCGTGTGCCTGAATGATGGGTCCCAGTGATGTTGTGTATATAGAGAAGAGAAGTGGCCCAAGCACTGAGCCCTGAGGTATCCCAGTAAGTTGCTGATGTGACTTGGACACCTCACCTCTCCAGGCTACATTGAAGGACCTACCTGAGAGATAGGAATTAAACCAGTCAAGCACAGTTCCTGTGATGCCCAGCAAATAGAGGGTGGAGAGTAAGATCTGATGGTTGACTGTGTCGAAGGCTGCAGAAAGGTCCAGTAGAATCAGAACGGATGATCTGAATTCAGCTTTCTCCTGTCTCAGTGACCCAGTGACAGACAGCAGGGCAGTCTCGGTGGAGTGTCCACTTTTGAAGCCTGACTGATTGTCATCCAGCAGCTTGTTCTGTGAGAGATAGGCAGAGATTTGATTGAAAACTGCCCTTTCAAGTGTTTTGCCATGAATGGGATGAGAGAGACTGGTCTGTTGTGTTCTATTTGTGTGGGGTTAAGTGCAGGTTTCTTCAGCAGCGGGGTTACTCGAGACTGCTTAAATGTAGTGGGAAAACTGCCTGTAAGTAGAGATATGTTAATTATGTGAGTGAGTGCAGGTAAGATGGACGGAGAGATGGCCTGGGGGAGGTGAGAAGGAATGGGGTCAAGGGAACAGGTGGTGGGGTGGTTGGAGAGGAGGAGTTTAGAGACCTCAGTGTCAGTCAGAGGAGAGAACATAGAGACAGCTGGGTTGCATACAGGAGATGGGTGTTTGACAGGGTGAGGTGCTGAGAATGTATTGCTGATTGTTGTAACCTTATTAGTAAAAAATGTGGCGAAGACATCTGCTGTCAGTGATGTGTCAGGCGGTGGAGGGGGAGGACAGAGAAGTGTGTTGAATGTTCTAAACAAGCTGTGAGTGACTGTGGTGCTGTTGATCTTGCTCTGGTAGTAGGAAGTTTTTTTTTCAGATTTAACGTTATCTGAAAAGGTTGCAAGCAGAGAGTGATACTTGCCTAGATCTGCTGGATCTTTAGATTTCCGCCATCTCCTCTCAGCTGCCCTGAGGTCAGTCCGATGTTCACGGGATGTCAGAGAGCCAGGGGCTGGGTGGTGTAGTATGTGCTTGCCTTGAGGAGAGAGGACAGATGTTGTCTAGACAGGTTGTTAAAGTAGAGCTTAGTGTGTCTGTGGCAGTGTTTACATCAAGGGTGGAAAATATATTTTGTGTAGGAAGAGAGGTAGAGACAGCAGTGGAAAGGTGAGAGGGTGAAGGAGAACGGAGGTTACGTCGAAAGGAAACCAAAGGTGGAGTCTGTTTTAATGTAGATGGGAGAGTCATGTTGAATTGAACAAAGTAGTGATCAGAGACATGTAAAGAGTAACAAGAATATTTGAGTTGGTACAGTTATGTGTAAAAATGAGGTCCAGCTGGTTGCCCGATCTGTGAGTTGCTATGGTGCTTAGTCTTTCCAAGTCAAATGAGGCCAGAAGAGCATTCAGTTCAGTGGCCTGGGGCTTGACTTGGTGTATGTTGAAATCACCAAGAACCACAAGTGGCTTACCATCCTCCGGGAAGGAGGACAGCAGGACATCCAACTGCTCTAGAAAGTTTGCCAGCTGACCTGGAGGGCGATAAATGACAACAACATGTATTTTTGTGGGTTGCATTGTAGTAATAGCATGGAATTCAAAAGTTGTATTGTTACATAGAGAAGAGTGTGGTGAAAAAGTCCAGTTGTTATGAATGATCAAACCTGTTCCCCCACCCCTACCGGTGTGTTGAGGGGTGTGAGAGAAGGAGAAGTTGTTGGAAAGAGCAGCAGGTGTTGCTGTATCCTCTGGACGTATCCATGTTTCTGTCAGTGCCAGGATGCTGAGGGTGGACTGTGTGGCAAAGGCTGGAATGAAGTCAGCTTTGTTCACAGCTGACTGGCAGTTCCAGAGTCCCACTGAGAAAGAGAGCGGAGCAGGTGCTGAAGTGCAAAGTGGTCGTAGGTTGTGTGGGTTGCAGTTTGTCTTGCGTCTATATTGTGTACACACACCTCCTTACACATCTTCTTAGGGTTCTACACGTGTCTACAGTCATCACAGTATGGCAGTGACAACTAGCTAGCCAGTGCCCTCTCATCCACTTTTATTCATTTCTGGCTAGCCGGAAGTTAGCCACAGTCAGTCTGGGGCTTTTGTAGATCAGTGGTTAGATGGACCAATCAGATGTCTGCATTTATTTATTTATTTATTTATTTATTTTACTTTTCTAAGCGCAAAGGGCAAAATGGCACATTTACCTATTTAAATGAATGTCGGATGTTAAAACTACATCAAATTATAGTCCATAACAGGAATATACATTTAATTCAAGCTGCCAGAAGCACATATTTTAATGTCAGCCAACAAAACACAAAAAAAAAAACATTGGACTTGTATTTAAGTACAAGATATACAGTATAACTCATAAAATGTGGAGGCATTTGAAAGTGACGAGAAAAAAATCTGCCAAAAAAAAAAAAAAAAAAAAAAAAATGACAAGATGAAAATCAAACAAAGTTAAAGGTAAATTCTTTCATTAATTACTCACCATCATATTGCTCATACACAAAATGGAAAATCTTCACACAGCTTTTTGCTATGAAAGTGAACAGTGACTCAAGGCTGTCAAGCTCCAAAAAGTACAAAAAAATTACTGTAAAGCACTGTAAAAATAGTCGATAGGACTGACTTTAAGATGTTACTCACTTTTAAATCAAATCATTAATCAACTCTGGTTCATAGTGGCAAAATCAAAAATGGCGTCTACAACACAGGCATGATTTCATGACATTTGGTCACAAGAAATGCAAAAACCTATTAGGTTTGATGTTATCGACATCTAACCTGTGCCATAGTTGCCATATTTGATTTGAGCACTGCGAACTGGAGTTGATAAATGATTTGATTTGAGAATAACAAGTTAAATTTCAATCTGTTCATCGCACAAAGTGTCAGAAGCATGAACTACTTTTACTGTTGTTTTATAGTGTTTTTCTTTTTAGAGCTTGACAGCCCAGTGTCACCATTCATTATAACTATATGGCAAAAAGCTGTGTGAAGATATTTTTTTATTATTATTTATTTTTTTATTCACTTTTTTGTCCCATCCAGTCATACAGGTTTGGATCAACATGCGGGTGAATAAATAATGGCAGAATCTGTATTTTCGGACGAACTATGCCTTTAAGCTTTATCAGACAAAGAATATAGTGTGTTAGTTGAAGGCAAACTGGCTTTCACAAACTCCAATAAGCCTAAGAAATATTTCATTTAGAGGTAATAGTTTATATTATTATTTGCATATACAGTTAATATGCATCATGCATTGACAATGCATATATATGCTCTGTCAACTAAAAACATCTGTTGCATTTTTGGTTCAGAATTTCCACCTGTGATAAGTTTTATTACTGTACACCATTCAATAATGCAGATACACAAACCATATCATCAAGGATGATACACAGAGATACATAGAGATTTGGTTGAAATAAATTGCAGTGTATTGTGTTATTGTGTATTATTGCTATATATTGCAATGAAATGTTCTCAAGAGCTGGTGTAGTAGAGAGATGTTATCCTGGTGTTAAAACTCAGGATTTGTCATTTAAATTTACAGGTTGAATCACAGGTTGAGGTGACCTGTGAAATGGATAGAACTATTGTTCCCTTCAGCAAAACACTTTACCCAAGGTTACTCCAAGGAGAATCTTCTTGCAATGTTGAGCAAACCTACCAAATTCTATTCACAAGTTTGCATGTTGTCTTGGGATAATGGTAAATAGTTAAACTGGTTTGGCTTGCTGTCCGCAACTGAGGGTTTTTAGCAAGAGACTTGGCTTTACGTAATAATAATAATAATAATCTGTTAAATTGTATTATGTAATATATTTTTATATATAAAATTAATAATATATATATTCATATTTATTAACATAATCTACATAAAACATAACATACTGTATGATGTATTATTATTATTATATTCTAATGTATTATTATGCTTTATGTTAGATTTAACAAGAACATTCACTCATTCTTCATAAGAGAACATTGTAACCATACAATAAGACATCCACCTCCATTACAACCCATGGGTTTATAAAAATATATTTTTAAACTGCATCAGGGTCCATGATGATTATATTACTGCTGTGCTATTTTGATAAGATGAGTGATACTAATAGTATTTTTGACCTGTAACTTGCTGTCAGCTTTGTCTATTGGACCACAGATCTATGATTATTGCTTTACAATGGGCTTCTTCCCCAAATTACACACTGATAGTCATTACAATAGTCGCTGCTATTCATCAAATCCATCGTATTTATTGCCGGAACCTCTTTTAGTGATGAGCTAATGTGAGACAGTTCTGTGTTACTTTGCTAAAGATCTTTTGTGCTTCACCTTACATTCTTAACAGCCCCTCATCAGGGTGGTCTCTCAGCTATGATTATTTCCTGGCTAGGATGTATCCATGAAATATAAAAAAGCTGTCGATTGGAGGAAACATAAAACTCCCCTCTCCTGCTGGCTAAGGGCTACTTTGTAGGTGTAACCATACATCATTGGATCAATACTAATGGGAGCATGGTGGAGCTTACCCATTTAATTACACCTCCATCACACTGCTATAAACAGATATAATAGTGCCCCCTAAAAGTGCTTAGATTCCTGCAAGAAGAGAAACACATAATATCTGGATAGCTTTTTTCTTCTTAATAGAATAAAGAATGGCATCCCCTGCTGATGGAGTATTGGCTGAGTTGATAATAAAAGGTCCTTTTTAACTCGTGTTAACTGACCAATGACGAAACTTGAAAAATTCTAAGATTTTGTGGCTACTATGAGGGATTTATCGTTAAGATTTTTTTAATAGATTTGTATCAAATATTAGATAGATTTCACTTCTGAGTTTGTTAAAGCCATAAACAATAGGCATTTATTCTGGGATTACAGTGTAACAAACCTAATATTACCTATACTACCATACTACTAGTAATATATACTATTTACACATTACCCTATTTTGTTGGTTAGTGGCATGGTCTGACAATCTACTCTGCATTACCCTTTCCTGTTTGTACAGTTGTTATTGGAAAATTATCTCCATAATTTTTAAATCCATTGCATAGTATTACATAATACTGTAGCTATACTTAAAGGCATAGTTTACCCCAAAATAAAAATTCTATCATTTTTTGCTCGCCCTTGTGTCGATTAAAATCTGTATGACTTTCTTTATTCAGTAGAACATAAAAGAGGAATTTGTCAAAAGTCTTCACATGGTTTATTTGCCATTTAGTGCAAGTGAATAGTCACTTAGGGCTGTCAAGCTTGAAAGAGGACAAAAAACACTATAAAACCACAATAAACGTAATTTATGCAACTCATGAAGTACATCTAACTAACTATAAATGTTTCACTTTCATATAAGTCAGAACAAGCCTTCTGAAGCCATATGATCACTTTGTTTAAATAATTTTTGTGTGACAAAAATTAAAGAGAAAAGGCCAACCAACCATGTCAATTTAACATGTTTGGAGTAACACAAAACACTATGTATGCTTTGGGACGAATACTTTTCATTGGTTTTCATGGAGTTGATTGTTGTTTATGTTGAGTAGTCAGCTAATTAATTTTTTGAACAATGTTGTAGTAAACTATATGACATACACCTTGCAAGACAATGACTATGCTCTTTTCAGAAGTTTAGCACTTAGTCTTAGAGTTTGTCTTTACTGCTGTTATTTGTACACATGGTAAGCATACAAAAGTTATTTTAGATTGCACACAGAATCCCAGAAGGATAGTTAGAACTTTAAAATTCTTTAATCCTGATGTGCAAAACTACCTCAAAGCCTGTACTGTATCATGTTGCATGGGAGTAGTTTGCTCTAAAGGTATACTTTGAATCACTGCATTTGGTGTCAAACAAATATGAAACATTTCATATAGCACTTCTTAGTTATTCTATTTGACCCAGAAAAAGTGGATGATGTGTTCGCCTTCATGGTCCCAGCTGACTTAATTAGAGAGCATAAACTCCAGGTTGAACTGAATAACCTTCAAGTCATCATTCGCTCTTCTAAGTTCTTTTTTCCCCCTTTACCACTGTTTCCTCCGCCATGAGATTCCACATTTCGTATGGTTCTTAAGTGGAGAATGTCTTAATCTAGTCAGTTTGGGCACGTGAGGCGAATGACGCTCTTCAGTTAAATGGCATTGCAAAGTAGCAACCAATAAACAGACAACAGGCTGGCTCTGAGAGAAATAACTGCATAACACAAAGCTGCCTGAGGTGTAAGCATAGTTCATTTTCATATTTTGAGGTCTTTTCAGTTAAAGGGATAGTTTAAAGGGATAGTTCACCCAAAAATGAAAATTCTCTCATGATTTACTCACCCTTCTGGCATCCCAGATGAGCATGACTTTCTTTCTTCTGCAGAATACAAATGAAGATTTTTAGAAGAATATTTCAGCACTGTAGGTCCTCACAATGCAGGTGAATGGGTGCCAAAATTTTGAAGCTCCAAAATCCACATAAAGGTAGCATAGGAGTAATCCATATGACTCCAGTGGTTAAATCCATGTGTTCAGACACAAAATGATAGGTGTTGGTGAGAAACAGATCAATATTTAAGGATTTTTTAAACATAAATTCTCCTCCCTGCCCAGTAGGGGGCAATATGCACAAAGAATGTGAATCACCAAAAACAGAAGAAAAAGAAAGTGAAGGAAAAATGACTTAAATATTGATATGTTTCTCACCCACACTTATCACATTGCTTCAGAAGAAATGGATTTAACCACACAGTACTTTTATGTTGCCCTTATGTTGATATTGGAGCTTTAAAAGTTTGGCACCCATACACTTGCATTGTATAAGGCCCTAAATTCTTGCAGGTGGTATAGCTGCCCATTCATCTTGGCAAAATGCCTCCAGGTCATGCAAAGTATTTGGTCGTCTTGCATGAACTGTACATTTCAGATCTCCCCAGAGTGGCTCGATGATATTAAGGTCAGAAGACTGTGATGGCCACTCCAGAACCTTCACCTTTTTCTGCTGTAACCACTGGAGGGTCAACTTGGCCTTGTGCTTAGGGTCATTGTCATGCTGGAAAGTCCAAGAGCGTCCCATGTGCAGCTTTCATGCAGAAGAATGCAAAATGTCTGCCAGTATTTTCTGATAACATGCTGCATTCATCTTGCCATCAATTTTCACAAGATTCCCCATGCCTTTAGAGCTCACACACCCCCAAAACATCAGTGAGCCACCACCATGCTTCACAGTGGGGATGGTATTCTTTTCACCATAGGCCTTGTTGACCCCTCTCCAAACATAGCGCTTATGGTTGTGACCATAAAGCTCTATTTTGGTCTCGTCACTCCAAATTACAGTGTGCCAGACGCTGTGAGGCATGTCAAGGTGTTCTCAGACATATTGTAACCGGGCTTTTTTGTGGCATTGGCGCAGTAAAGGCTTCTTTCTGGCAACTCGACCATATAGCTCATTTTTGTTCAAGTATCATCATATTGTGCTCCTTGAAACAACCACACCGTCTTTTTCCAGAGCAGCCTGTATTTCTCCTGAGGTTACCTGTGGGTTTTATTTGTATCCTGAACAATTCTTCTGGCAGTTGTGGCTGAAATCTTTCTTGGTCTACCTGACCTTGGCTTGGTATCAAGAGATCCCTGAATTTTCCACTTCTTAATAAGTGACTGAACAGTACTGACTGGTATTTTCAAGGCTTTGTATATCTTTTTATATCCTTTTCCATCTTTATAAAGTTCCATTAAAACCTGTGTGTGTCACCATGTGTGTCTGTAACAAGGCCAAACATTCAAGGGTATGTAAACTTTTGATCAGGGCCATTTAGGTGATTTCTGTTATCATTATGATTTAAAAAGGAGCCAAACAACTATGTGATAATAAATGGCTTCATATGGTCACTATCCTTAAATAAAAGACATAGTCATGCATGGTCAGTCATATTTTCAAAATCAATGCCGAAATTTCACAATTTCTGCCAGGGTATGCAAACTTTTATATACATAAACATACATATATATATATATATATCAAATCAAATCAAATCACTTTATTGTCACACAGCCATAGACACAAGTGCAATGGTGTGTGAAATTCTTGGGTGCAGTTCCGATCAACATAGCAGTTGTGACATTGATGAGACATAGGTGAGACATATACCAATTTACAATAACATCAAATTAACACAGCACAATTTAAACGTCTGATATACACATAATTACAGACAACAATATACAAATAATAACATACACTGTACAGTATACAATATGCAGAATATAGATACACATTATTCAATAAAAATAAAAAAAATATTTAAAAAAGTATATATAGTAGTATATATAGTTGTTAAGAGAGAATATAATATAATAATAATATAATTTATGACAGTCCGGTGTGAGATATAAGAGTAGTAATAATAATAAAGTGCAGTGCTGATGTATTTTGATCGTGGGAGATCAAGAGTTCAAAAGTCTGATTGCTTGGGGGAAGAAGCTGTCATGGAGACGGCTGGTGCGGGTCCTGATGCTGCGATACCGCCTGCCTGATGGTAGCAGTGAGAACAGCCCATGGCTCGGGTGGCTGGAGTCTCTGATGACCCTCCGAGCTTTTTTCACACACCGCCTGGTATATATTTCCTGGAGGGAGGGAAGCTCACCTCCGATGATGTGTCTGGCAGTTCGCACCACCCTTTGCAGTGCTTTGTGGTTGTGGGCGGTGCTATTGCCGTACCAGGCGGAGATGCAGCCAGTCAGGATGCTCTCAACAGTGCAGGTGTAGAACCGTGTGAGTATGTGGCGGATCATTCCAAACTTCCTCAGCCGTCTCAGGAAGAAGAGGCGCTGATGAGCCTTCTTCACAACGACTTCAGTGTGGATGGACCATGTGAGTTCCTCAGTGATGTGGACACCTAGGAACTTGAAGCTGCTGACTCTCTCCACTGGTGCTCCATTGATGGTGATGGGACTGTGTTCTCTATCTCTTCTCCTGAAGTCCACCACAAGCTCCTTTGTCTTACTGACGTTGAGGGAGAGGTTGTGCTCCTGACACCAGTGTGTCAGAGTGTGCACCTCCTCTCTGTAGGCTGTTTCATCATTGTCAGTGATCAGACCTACCACCGTCGTGTCATCAGCAAACTTAATGATGGCATTGGAGCTATATGTTGCCACACAGTCATGTGTGTACAAGGAATACAAGAGTGGGCTGAGAACACAGCCCTGTGGGGCTCCAGTGTTGAGGGTCAGTGATGAGGAGATGTTGCTGCCTATTCTAAACACCTGGCGTCTGCTTGACAGGAAGTCCAGGATCCAGCTGCACAGTGAGCTGTTTAAGCCCAGAGCCCGGAGTTTCTCATCTAGCTTAGAGGGCACTATGGTGTTGAATGCTGAGCTGTAGTCTACAAACAGAATTTTCACATAAGTGTTCTTTTTTCCAGGTGGGAGAGAGCAGTGTGTATTGTAGATGCAATGGCATCATCAGTGGAGCGGTTGTTGCGGTAAGCAAACTGCAATGGGTCAAGAGAGAGAGGCAGCACAGAGCAGATGTAATCTCTGATTAGTCTCTCAAAGCATTTGCTGATGATGGGGGTCAGAGCAACAGGACGCCAGTCATTTAAGCAAATTATTTTTGATTGCTTTGGAACAGGCACAATGGTGGATGTTTTAAAGCATGTGGGGACTACAGACAAAGAGAGGGAAAGGTTGAAAATGTCTGTAAAAACACCAGCCAGCTGGTTCGCGCACGCTCTGATGACGCAGCCCGGAATGCCATCTGGGCCCGTGGCTTTGCGGATATTCACCCGTCGGAAGGATCGGGTTACATCCGCTACAGAGACGGAGAGTGAACTAACCTCTGTAGCTTCGGCCGCGAGAGCTCTCTCCGCGAGGGCGGTGTTATTTCCCTCAAAACTAGCATAAAAAGTATTTAGCTCATCCGGGAGAGAGGCAGGTGGTGTTAAACTGTCCTTCAATCTTGCTCCTGCACTGACATTTTGCTGTTCTGATAGTTTTTCGGAGGGCATAACTGGCTTGTTTATGCTCCTCCGCATTCCCGGAATTAAAAGCGGAGGTCCGCACATTAAGTGCTGCGCGAACATCGCTATTTATCCATGGTTTCTGTTTCGGATAGATCCATATTGTTCTGGTCGGAACGACATCCTCCACGCACTTTTTGATGAAACACATTATGCTATCAGCGTAAAGCTCGATGTCGTCATCAGAGGCGGACCGGAACATCTCCCAGTCCGTGTGATCAAAACAGTCCTGTAGTGTGGAGTCTGATTGGTCCGACCAGCACTGGATCGTTCTGAGGGTGGGTGCTTCCTGTTTCAGTTTCTGCCTGTAAGCGGACAGAAGCAGAATGGAAGAGTGGTCTGATTTGCCAAATGGTGGGAGGGGGAGGGATTTGTAGCCATCCCGGAAGGGAGAGTAGCATTGGTCCAAAACCCGGTCCCCTCGTGTGTTGAAACTAATGTGCTGGTGGTATTTTGGTGCGACTGATTTGAAACTGGCTTTATCAAAGTCCCTGGTCACAATGAACGTGGTCCCAGGGTGCGCGGTTTCCTGCTCACTTATAATCCCATACAGTTGCTTGAGTGCCTGGTCTGTGTCGTCTTGTGGCGGGATGTACACAGCTGTGATAATGACCGCTGTGAATTCCCTCGGTAGCCAGAATGGTCAACACAGAAGCATGAGAAATTCCAGATCAGGAGAGCAGAAAGACTTGATAGAATGAACGTTCCTCTGATCACACCAGGATTTGTTGATCATAAAACATACACCACCACCTCTGCTTTTACCTGAGAGGTCTTTCGCTCTGTCCGCTCGGTGCACAGAGAACCCCGCGGGTTCAATGGCTGAGTCTGGAATCTCCGCAGACATCCAAGTTTCATCTCTTGTTGGAAAGAGATCCTTGCTTTCAGCTCACAGAGCTTGTTATCCAGAGACTGAACATTTGCCAGTAAAATAGTGGGTAGTGGGGGTCGATTTGCGCGGCGTCTTACTCTGATGAGAACGCCGGCTCTGTTTCCCCTTTTCCTTTTGCGTTTCCGCATCCGGACTGCCCAGACAAAGGGCTCCGCTTGCGTGTTTGTAAACAGCGGGTCGGCATTGAGGAATTTGAAGTCCGGTTTACGGTGTGAAATTGCTGAACTAATGTCCAAAAGTGTTTGTCTGTCGTAGACAATAAGGCAGACAACATCCAAGACAAAAAACATAAGAATTGTGAACAAAACAAACAAAACACTACTATGTTGTGTCGGAGCTCGCAACGCAGCAGCCATACTCGGCGCCATCTTGAGTCTAGATATATATATATATATATACTGATATATTGATTTACACCATTCAGAATAAATTCTAGAGACTGTTGTGCGTGAAAATCCCAGGAGATCAGCAGTTACAGAAATACTCAAACCAGCCTGTCTGGCACCAACAATCATGCCACGGTCCAAATCACTGAAATAGATTTTTTACCCCATTCTGCTGGTTGATGTGAACATTAACTGAATCTCCTGACCCGTATCTACATAATTTTATGCACTGTACTGCTGCCCCACGATTGGCTGATAAGATAATCGTATGGATGACTGTTGGTGCCAGATGTGCTGAGTATTTCTGTAGCTGCTGATCTCCTGGGATTTTCACACACAATAGTCTCTAGAATTTACTCCGAATGGTGCCAAAGACAAAAAACATCCAGTGAGCAGCAGTTCTGATGATGGAAAAGCCTTGTTGATGAGAGAGGTCAACAGAGAATGGCCAGACTGGTTCGAACTGACAAAGTCTACTGTAACTCAGATAACCGCTTTGTACAATTGTGGTGAGAAGAATAGCATCTCATGAGATGTGGGTTGGCACTGTTTTGGCGGCATGAGGGGGGCCTACACAATATTAGGCAGGTGGTTTTAATGTTGTGGCTGATCGGTGTATGTATACTGTAAATATCTGTGTGGAAGTGAGGGCATAGTCAAGCGCCCATCTGGGGAGAGAGAAAGCAGTAAGGACATCCACTTGAGATGAATTGTGACTAATTACTATCTCTATGTTCACAGTGAGAGTCGGGGGAGATAAAAAGACGGCCAGTTCACAGAGAGAGGAAAGAGACAGACAGACCAGAGTCTTCGTGTCTGTCCCCTGAGAGAGAGAGAGAGCCTTGTGTTGTGTGGCAGCAGCGAACCCCCATGTGACTGCAGCGGATCGGCCACAGTCCCGAAGAGCATCGCTGGTGGTTCCGAACCCTGATGCTGAGCGAAGTCTTTGTTCAACAGCTCCGTGACACCTGCCGGTGGTGGGTACTGGCCGAGGAGCCCAGTGACATCGGGGGCATCATCGATCTTGTGGTACTGGAACAATTCATCAGCAAACTACCAAAAGGAACTGCGGAGTGGGTCCAGTGCCACCGCTGGATGAAGCAGTGCAATTGGCGGAGGACCATTTAGCGGTATACCCTCTCTCTCTCTCCCTGTCATCCCTCCCCCTCCCCTCCTTCTTTCCGACCTATCCAGAATGGTGTGCTAACACTCCTGTCTCTCTCTCCCCCGGCTCTAACCATTCTTCCTCTCAGGTGGAGGAAGCTGCCGGCACTGGTTTGGGCCGGTCTGTTGGAGTTGCGGGGAGCCAGGACAAGTCCGCGAACAGTGCCCGGTGATGGAGGTGGGGACGGTGATCCGGGTCCCCGACACTCTACAGGCCACCCCCGATCGAGCCGGGATGTACCAAATACCTGTGAGTACCAAGTACATACTGAGCATTGGTGAATTCAGGTTGTAACCAAACCTCTATTCATCAGTGTTTGGTTCAAAATGGGGCATTGGATTCAAATAATCGGATGAAGGTGAGGTGTGTGCATGGGGATATTTACGATTATCCTGCAGTGACCATCAATATTCTATTTTGGGCCATGGTTAGTTCCCGCCTTACCCATCCACTAATTTTGGGTACTAATTGGCCGGCTTTTCCCGAATTGTTAAAGGGGTTGTGTGTGGATGGGTCCTGTAATACAGTGGGATGGTGCAGGGTGTGCAATGACGGGGGTGGCGGAGCCGGCAGAGCTCCGCGTCAGCTCCAAGTCAAGATGTTGTAAGGGAGGGGGAAGCCTCGGCTTCCCCAGCCCTTAGGGGAATTCCTGCTGGGGATTTCCCTCTGGAGCAGACATGAGATGAGACTCTTAAGCACGTGTTTGACCAAGTAAAAGTAATTGATGGTTAATGCCTTCAGCCGCACATTGCACTCACATATCCGTATTTCTCAATTATAAACAATCGGATGTATCGAGTGACGCAGGATGCTCAGACAAAAGAAGATACAACCCAGTTGTTAGTACCAAGGAGCAGTCGGGAAATGTTGTTCCAGGCGGCTCATCATAGTCCGATGGCAGGTCACTTGGGACAGGGGAAAACAATAAGACATCTCATGATACGTTTCTATTGGCCGGGCATTCGCAGGGATGTTAGCCAGTGGTGTTTGACATGCAGCAAATGTCAGCTTGTGAATCCACTGGCCACTCCAAAAGCGCCATTGCACCCTCTTCTATTGATTGAGGTTCCCTTTGACAGAGTTGTCATGGACCTGGTCGGGCCATTAGAATGGTCAGCACGTGGGCATCGCTTTGTGTTGGTTCTGGTGGACTACGCAACGCGATACCCGGAAGCACTCTTCAGAATAATCTCCCGAGTGGGGATTCCGAAAGAAATCCTCACTGACCAGGGCACTACTTTCATATCATGTATACTACGCTTTCTGTACAAATTATTGGGGAAGTCGAATTGGAGAAGTCGATTATGAGGTAGTGCATACGGATAGGGGCAGGGCTCGTCAAATTTACCACCTTAACCTACTAAAACCATGGAGAGAGGCAGTCCCCATATCCTTGCCAACGGTAGTTCTGGAGAGGGAGGAGCTCGGCCCAGAGGTGAGTCTAAAAGCCAATCAGTTCACCCCGGTCCATTGCGGAGACCACCTCTCACCGTCACAATGTACGGAGGTTGACAGTTGCAAAATAATTTCTCTGACATGTTCTCGCCTTTCCCTGGCCACACTAATCTCATAAAACACCACATCGAGACAACCCCAGGAGTAGTGGTATGTAGTTGTGTCTACCGCTTACCCGAACACAAGAAACAAGTAGTACGGGAAGAATTAAAGGCCAGGTGCACTTTATTGTGCTACCATAATACCAATAAAAACACATAAAAATAAATAAATAAATAAATTGGTACATCACACATGACCTATGAATATATAAAAGCCCAAAGGGACTCGGCGACTCTTATTTTGTCTGTGCTCCCAGGTGATCTCACACACAGATATGGAAACAAAATATGCATTTTTACAATCATTTACAATGTATTACAAAAAAAAGTGAACGTTTTCATATAACAATTCCAGTAATCTGGTAGTCAGTTGTGCACTCACTGATGGCTGATTCACTGTATGTTAATGTTAATGACTCTGATTCAAACTGCTAACCTAAGCTCCTGAGTTCAATGAGTTCAAACCCGTTTCATGAATTTTTTCAGCTTATTCATTAAAAAGACCCAGTTCAAAAGATTAATTTGTCTGCCAACCAGACATCATGGCTTGCGCTGTGCTGGTGTGGTGTGTGCAGTTAGCTCATCTCAACAGAGAAGGGGGGGGGAGTGGCATCTGGCGCATGCTCTAGAGGTGTTCATTAGTATCTGAAATAATGAAACTGCATATAAACGCACAAAGTTTTCTCATCTATTTTAAATTAGTATCATGCTGATATTCACTACAACAGCACCATTGCAAGTGTCATATTGCTTAATTTTGTTTCACAGAAGAAAGTCCTATGGGTTTGGAATGAAATGGGGGTGATTATATAATAACCAAATTTTCAGTTTTGTGTGAACTGTTACATGAGAAAAAATAAAAAAATAAAAATACAGAACAAAATGTTTTTCCTCAGTTTTAAAAGATATGGACACTGCAATCTAAAGCAGATCTTGATGTACCATCATTCTTAGTTCTAGGAGTTCACCATAGGGTGAGATATTTTAAATGAAATATGTCACAATATGTCAGTTATTTTGAGATCTGCAGGTTGCATTGAGAAATATTCATTGCTGCTTGAGGTAGCATCATGCCAAAAACAACAGACACTTATGTCAAAGTTGGACATACCCACTCAGGGGCGGACTGGCCGTCGGGAGCACCGTGCGTGTTCTTGGTGGGCCGCTGGGTAATTTGGGCTGGCCTGCTGCTACGCAAGTACCGGCCCGTCCTACAGGCAATATATGAAGCTGCCCTGGGCTCCAGCATGCCTCCACACACCCCATTACAGCAAATAAGAAATAAACTATGTAAAGTAAAACCAATACAAAGGCTTTTATTTTGAAGGTACTTACACATGGGAGTGCAAATCTGTATGTACAAAATGTACACATGTAACTCATTATTTGACATACAAATCACAATAATGGTGGCAACCAAAAACAACATATTAAGTATAAGATGAGCTCTGAATAATCACAAAATGACAAATAACTGCAAGTTACAACAAATACAATAACAGCAGCATAAATAAACTAGGCATGCAGTAAAGCTATGAGCAGTACATAGTCATTTGCATAATTTATTCATACCACAAGCAGAAGTGGGGCTTGCTGAATAATGCTCACGCCTGATAAAAATGCAGAAAATAAGTCACAATATTACTTTGTAGCTATTTGTCTTTGAGGCTTACTTTGTTTAAAGGATAGCAGAAACAGCGCTTGTCAAAGCAAAGGGCTTTTTACATTTTCTCAAAAATAATCTGGGGAAGGATTTAAAAAACTGCTGACATAAAGATGCAACAAACTCACATAGAGTGAAAATATTAGCAATTCATCTGCAAAATATCTGCAAAGATCTACACTTTAAAAGGTATGTTTATTTATTTATTTTGTTTGTTTGTTGTTTTTTGTTTGTTTGTTTTTTTTGTTTTTTACATATATCTATATGTGTTTATATTAATATATAAACAAATATAAAAAATTCTGGCCAATTTTGTTTTCATTAATAATATTTTTCATAAATTAATAACTGTTAAATAAACATTTACACATTGTTAAGTGGGTAATTGACATGAAATTTTAAGCATTGTCATCAGTGTCCTGCTGTGTGACTTTCTTCATCTAACTATTTTAAACAACATTTTATGATCTTGTATAGCTATACATATAAAATATATAATTATTATACTTGTTGTTTCTACAACCTCATATTAAATAAGACAATAGTTTATTTGCACTTATAGAAAAAAGTTGAAAAGTGAGATCTTTTAAAACTTTGAAGAAATGTTGACTTGTCACAGCACCTAAAATACACACTTTCCCTTGTACTTTCATGTACATTTTAACCTAACATCTGTATGTTGGGAAACAAAGTTTTCGGACATGTTATTTGTCTGAGCTATAAAGTGCTTATTTTTAGTGTTTTCTTTAAAAAAATCCACTCATCACATTTACAGTGGTTTTATGTTTTAAAGTTATGACAGTTTTTGAACTGGTGGGGCCCATTGTCATGATTAGCAGTCAATAGAATTTTTTTTTTTTTTTTTTTTTTTTTTTAACAAAAATTTTAAATTGAGCTGGAAAATGAAATAAATTATTTGGTGTGTTTTGGTGTGGTGTGTTGCCGGCCGTTGTTTGGTGAGCCGCTCTGGGCCAGAAAGTCCAGGGCCATTTTTTAGTCCCAGTCCGCCCCTGCACCCACTTCTTCTTTATTATTACTATTATCCGCATTTTAGAATAATAAAGTCAAAATCAAAACTGAAATGACAAATTTTTATGAATGGCAATTATTGTATGTTGTTCACAAAATGTGTTAAACAAATTAAAGCTATAATATATAGTATGTTTTAACTACATTACAGCTATGCACACTCAGAGTGCATTCTCTCAGCCAACTTCATGATTTTTCAAATTGTTTTGCAAAGAGATTCATTTGTAGGTACAATTAATGTTTTATTTGTTATTTGATTTAAAAAAAAAACAATATTTAATTGATTTACATTATATTTTAGGGTATAAAATGAATTTCACCCTGAACTTTGAAATATATTCTCTTGAAGTATCAGACAGTATATGGTGGATGAGCTTAATTAGCCTATTTAATATTCAGATTTTATTTTTCTTGCATACACAACAGCTCAGCGATAGTCTTACATAAATATTCCCAAAGCCTAAGAATTCCCCAAATGGAATTTACAATAATTCCTCAGTGAACATATTTTTTTTCTAAATTAAACTACTCAAATACCTCCCAAAATTAAAATGTCAGACTCTCAGAACCTTATATTGTGACCTTGGTAAAAAGCATCTGTGGGACGTGAGAGTCAGTGAGTCTTAGATATGATGCAGCTTATATGAGTCATAAAGCTCCAGTGGGATGTGAGACTCCAGCTACTCCTGAGGTGTTTCCTCCTCTTTTGGCCGTGTCCTCTTCCATGATCTCCAAATGACCCCAAAGTGCTCTGCTGTACAAATGCAAGAGTCTATGGTAAGGATTAGGGATAGGAGGATAGATCTTAAAATATTGATCCTTCTGATATTGATGCTGTATCACAAGGATAAATGCTTAATAATATCGGTATTGGTATGTTATTTTTACAGCCTGATCTAATTAACATTACATGATCGTGGTAACACTTTTGCTAAACGAAATGATATGCTTCATTCCTCCTTTTGCGGCAGTTTCCCAGTAAAATGTCCAGTGGGGGGGCGCCAAAAACGAGTGAAACGGTGTCGTGATCAGATGAGGTTTTTAAGGAGAGTACTAGAATGTACCTCCCTAACCTAAAACTTTAACCTAAATCTAACAAACAGAGATCTAAAGTCAAATGAGAGTTACACAAAAGAGACATCCTTACCCTTAACCAATGCTTAAACCTAACCGATAGTATCCAAAAACAAAATGAGAAATGAAAAGCACATTTTCTGAAGCAACCTCATCATCTTGTGTTGCTTCTATGACACTCTCGTCTCACGTGTCAGCTTGCGTGCTTGACTGGTCTCGAACCCTTTGGTTTGTGTGTGTGTGGGGGGGTGAGTTTGGGTGGTTTATGAGGACATTTTTTAGGTTACAAACTGGTAATTACAAGGGTATTATGTTATAAATGTGGTTTATGAGGACATTTCTAGTGTCCCCATAATTCAAATTGCTTAATAAACATACTAAACAATGTTTTTTTGAAAATGTAAAAACGTGTGTGTGTGTGTTCTGTATTGTGAGTGTGTTATCATCTAAACCCTTCATTTCTGAGCGTGTTTAGCATTGTGGCTGATTAATTTGTTTTATTTGACAAAAAAAAAAATTGTGTTGTCTTAAAGTCTCACCAGTTCATTCTTGTGTGTGTTTGTGTGTGAGTGGGTGTGTATGTTTTGCACTGAGGATGTTTTAGAGTCTCACCCTGTAATTTCTGTCAGTTCTTTTTTTTTTTCTGCATTTTGGCTGATTTATTGATTGTATTTGACATATAAAAAAATAAAAAAAATCCCTGTTTTTCAGTCTTTCCCATTAATTTTCAATAATCGGTCAATTATGACCTCGAATACCAAAGGTGTCGCTTTTTTATTTATTTATTTGTTTTTACGACCACTTAGACTTATCGAATCAAGCCCAATTTTTGTTGGCTGTTCAGTTGGCAAATGGAGGAAAAGTCACCATTTTTATTAAATTTTAAGAATGTATTTTGGTCAAAAATGACCGAATACCATAGGAGGGTTAATGTAAGTCAGTGATTCGATGATGCCCACCAATCACTTTTATCTGACCTTCCAAATGATTGTGCTCTCTGCCCAAAACTCAGCAGTGAGTTTAACAACACTCAACATGTGCAACAGCATCGGTGTTCGTCAAGCGATCCGTGGTCCAGTTCCGGAGGAGCGTGCATGTTTAAGCTTGTCTGGGCATTGTACAGTTACACTCTTCTCCAAAACACGAACCAGCAACTTTGGGTGAGCACATTATATCACATCTTATTTACTCAAATGTATTTATGCAAATTGTTTAGCTGCTGGGAGCAGTCAAAACTACAGACATAGAAAAGAAAAAGTCTTTTCTAAAAGCTGTTACAGAAGTGATGTCAGCTTGTATGCACAACCTTTTAAACATAAATTGATGATGAAACCGAACCTTAATAAAAAAATTTAAAAAATACACAGGAAAATTTGCTTTTTATTCTCATTCTTTTCAGTAGTCCTCATAAAAACATTATGTGAAGCTGAACCATCATACAGTACGTGCATATATCCTGATTGTGTTTGGTTCTAGATACAGATGTGTGTCTGCGTTCACAATCCTTAAGATCTTTTCTCCGTTTCTAATGATTATGATCTGCACAATTATTTGGTTCCTGTGTGCAAATTCATCATATGTGCAGGACAAGGAAAGGCTAATTTTGCCCTCATTGAATGGGAGGATAATACAATTAAAAGGAAAAACAGACATAATGCTCTTTTTTCAGTTTTACATTTATTTGTGTAAAAAGACAGTTTTCATAAACATTGTATGTTTTTTTTTTTTTTTTTTTTTTTATCTTCAGAGTAAAGTTAATCAAAACCTATTTGTTAGTTGAGGGTGTGAGGTCATATTTGTTCTTCAGCCAGATCAGATACATTCCAGGAATTTACAGACAGAACATTTGAACATTTTAATTAAATGCCTCTTTTAATGTAATTAAAACCTGTTTTAATGTAAATAAACACATATTATAAAGAGTTTTGTTTTTCATGTTAACGTTAGTTAAAATAAAAGTGTTATGCACAAATATGCACATAAAACAAAACAAAAACAACAAAAAAAACAAGTTTGGCCCATTTCAGTTTTCATCTGAACAATTGAAGCCTAGAGTATAAAAACCTCAAGTTTATTCACTTATTTTTAAACAAACATATATTGCAAACAAAAACAGTCTCAGAGTATATTTTATTTCTCCCCAAAAAATCAAGTTTAATACTAACAAGGAGAGTACCTGCACTTTTTTCTTCCACTTCAAGTAATGTCTCTCTTGCACTTTCAAAACATTACTCTGTATGTTTGAGCATCTTGCCCATCCAAACATTAAAGTTGCTATTATTTTTTATTCGATTTGGTGATTAAAGTGGTGCAGATATTCACCAGTTGTAGCTGAAGTGTGTAATTTCTGATATATATATATATATATATATATATATATATGCACAAAAAATATGTTTTCATTAACATTGTACACTATACACTATATGGCCAAAAGTTTGTGGACACCATATGTGCTCAATGAACATTTGATTTCAAAACCTTAGGCATCAATTTCCCCCTTTGCTTCCACTCTTCTGGGAAGGCTTTCCACTATACTGTATGTAGTAACATGGCTGCAGGGATTTGCTCTCATTCAGACACAAGGCTATCAGTGAGGTCAGGAACTGATGTTGGTCGATGGGGCCTGACTTACAGTTGCTGTTCCAGTTCACCCCAAAAGTGATCAGTGGAGTTCAGGTCTGGGCTTTGTGCAGGCCAGTCAATTTCTTCCACACCAGACACAGTAAACCATTTCTTTATGGACATCAATTTGTTCACAGGGGCATTGTCATGCTGGAACAGAAAAGGGCTATCCCCAAACAGTTGCCACAAATTTGGAAGCACACAAAGCCCAAGCCATTACATAAAGAAACATTAAGATTTTTCTTTACTGGATTTAATGGAGTAACCAAATTCGTTAATTAGAAGGGGGTGTCCACAAACTTTTGGCCATATAGTGGAAGTATAGTTAGCATAAAACACCCATGAAAACATTCTCTCTCACATTATTAGAATGGAGATTAAAAGCTTTCACATTGTTTTCTGATACGGAATATAAAGTCTAAACTATGAAAACTTTATCATTTGTCAACAGTGTAATATTATGGATTATGCAACTGGGTCGTTCATATGCAGTTAATTTCCATTACCCCATCATATATGGCTTAATATATTAGATCAAATTAAGTCACAATTTTTAAAGATGGAAATCATATAATTTATTAAATAAACATTAGGGTGAATTTTAAATAATTGCTGGATGTTGCCATTAGTCATGGTGCTATGTATTAACTACTGGCAAATTATGATTATTATTATTATTTTCAGGATTTTGTCCTCTGTAATCAAAATTTCAAACAAAACTTGTTTTCCTGGGAACGTAAACTGTAATCAGTGTGTAGTGTTTTGCTTCATCAATATAACTTTCTGTTCTGTTAGTATATGTGTGTATGTATATATGTATATATATATATATATATATATTGCCTGAGCTTGACCAGAGCATATTTCTGAAAGCTTGGTGTACCCTTTTATAGATGTCACTCCTTTAATTACAACACAAGCATTCATTTTTAAAAGTTAAAGAATTAAAAAGGCACTGCATAACATGAAAAACCTAATTAATTTTTGACAACAAAAAAAAAATAATTAAATATTGATGAGTAATTATGGTTCTACATATTTATGCATTAATACGTTTTTACACCTTGATACATGTGCATTTTTAATGCAAGCAAGGCATCATTAAAGGTTCAAAGTTGAGTCTCCCCCATTTGATCCACTAGATGGGGCACAAAAGCAGGATGTGCAGGACATTTGCTTGTGCCATGTGAGTCATCCGGAACTACACAGGAGGATTATTTAAGGAAACCGTGTTAAAAAGCATGACTCAAATATATTACATATCTGTAAAAGATATGCAAAATATAAACAGAGTATTGCAATGTTAAAAACACTGTTAATGTTATATCCCTCAATATCACCTAAAAGAGTTCACAAAATGTTTGTGCATGTTTATGAAAATGTCAATGTGTAATACACTGTTTGTTACAGATAATTCCCCAATGGCGTAAATTTGAAAATCAACTTTTTTCTCACCCATGTCCTACTTTTTACAAGCAGCTCACATGGCACTGAAACTGCGTGTCACAGAGGAGCTGTGCAAAAACAGCTGTCCAAGGAATTCCCATTCTGCTTTTGTGATGCTCCCTCCCTGCGCTAAATGATTCTACAGGGTGTGAGTTGCTACGCAGGATGCCAGAAGCTCTCAGTCTTTCGGTCTGTGTCACTTGTCTTTGTTGTAACTCGTGCTTACAACAGGAAAAACTGAATTGGTTATTCTCTGGGGCATGTAGATTTCAAAAGGCCACGTCCTTAGTAATACAAAGAAAAAGTGAATATCACGTCAACATAGTCTGCAGTCTCGGTGCATAAACAAACATGATTTATTTGCTGTCTGGACTAAGCCAAGTGTACCAGCATGTTAGTTTAAATGCTGTAATGAATCATAAAGTATGTTGTGTTTGGGGATGTTTTTGGTGACTTTTGTAGGAGGGGAAATTTGCTGTTATTTTTAAGTTTGTTTTGTTGACCTTGCTGTTAAAAACAGCTGAAACCAGCCCAAAGTCTTCCAGATAGTCTGGTCTGTTTTGATGGTGTAAGAGGGGTTTTGGGCACTTGACCTGAAGGAAAGAAAAGAATGACAATGCGACCTCTCTATATATTTCATTTGTTTGCTCCTAAACAGCAATGAGATTACACTGATAGCAAAATCTCAGCAATGTCCAAACCCATCTCTTACCTCATCAACATTATCACACAGGAAGCCAGCATGCTATTTCCAAAGTTCTGGTACCCTAGGATACCAGATAACAGTATGCCGACTCTCTGACATGCGACATTTCCCACAAGACATTTTTGCATCAGTTTCAGTGTGTTTACCTTCCCACAAGGCTCAACCGGCCGCGCGTTGCATCAACAGGGTGAGAGACCAGTAATCGCATTCGCTTAATCAGCGATTGCACTTTTAATTTTAACTCCACTAATGGTTAGGTTTAGGTTTGGGTTGGGGGGTTGAGTCCATAAAGTACAGTGCATCCGGAAAGTATTCACAGCGCTTCACTTTTTCCACATTTTGTTATGTTACAGCCTTATTCCAAAATGGATTAAATTAATTATTTTCCTCAAAATTCTACAAACAATACCCCATAGTGACAACGTGAAAGAAGTTTGTATGTAAAAATAAAAAACGAAAAAAATCACATCCTTTGCCATGACACTCAAAATTGAGCTCAGGTGCATCCTGTTTCCACTGATCATCCTTGAGATGTTTCTACAACTTGACTGGAGTCCACCTGTGGTAAATTCAGTTGATTGGACATGATTTGGAAAGGCACACACCTGTCTATATAAGGTCCCAGAGTTAACAGTGCATGTCAGAGCACAAACCAAGCCATGAAGTCCAAGGAATTGTCTGTAGACCTCCGAGACAGGATTGTATCGAAGCACAGATCTGGAGAAGGGTACAGAAAAATGTCTGCAGCATTGAAGGTCCCAATGAGCACAGTGGCCTCCATCATCCATAAATGGAAGAAGTTTGGAACCACCAGGACTCTTCCTAGAGCTGGCCGCCCGGCCAAACTGAGCGATCGGGGGAGAAGGGCCTTAATCAGAGAGGTGACCAAGAACCCAATGGTCACTCTGACAGAGCTCCAGCATTTCTTTGTGGAGAGAGGAGAATCCTCCAGAAGAACAACCATCTCTGCAGCACTCCACCAATCAGGCCTGTATGGTAGAGTGGCCAGACGGAAGCACTCCTCAGTAAAAGGCACATGACAGCCCGCCTGGAGTTTGCCAAAAGGCACCTGAAGGACTCTCAGACCATGAGAAACAAAGATTGAACTCTTTGGCCTGAATGGCAAGCGTCATGTCTGGAGGAAACCAGGCACCGCTCATCACCTGGCCAATACCATCCCTACAGTGAAGCATGGTGGTGGCAGCATCATGCTGTGGGGATGTTTTTCAGAGGCAGGAATAGGGAGACTAGTCAGGATCGAGGGAAAGATGAATGCAGCAATGTACAGAGACATCCTTGATGAAAACCTGCTCCAGAGCGCTCTGGACCTCAGACTGGGGCGAAGGTTCATCTTCCAACAGGACAACGACCCTAAGCACACAGCCAAGATAACAAAGGAGTGGCTATGGGACAACTCTGTGAATGTCCTTGAGTGGCCCAGCCAGAGACAGACTTGAACCCAATTGAACATCTCTGGAGAGATCTGAAAATGGCTGTGCACCGACGCTCCCCATCAAACCTGTTGGAGCTTGAGAGGTCCTGCAAACAAGAATGGGAGAAACTGCCCAAAAATAGGTGTGTCAAGCTTGTAGCATCATACTCAAAAAGACTTGAGGCTGTAATTGGTGCCAAAGGTGCTTCAACAAAGTATTGAGCAAAGGCTGTGAATACTTATGTACATGTGATTTTTTTTTTTTTTTTCACTTTTTATTTAATAAATTTGCAAAGATTTCAAACAAACTTCTTTCACGTTGTCATTATGGGGTATTGTTTGTAGAATTTTGAGGAAAATAATTAATTTAATCCATTTTGAAATAAGGCTGTAACATAACAAAATGTTGAAAAAGTGAATACTTTCCGGATGCACTGTATGCATTCCTCTTCACTGTATTTATTTATTTATTTTTTTTTGTGTGGATTTTTTTTTCCTCTTTTTCTCCCAATTTGGAATGCCCAATGTGCTTTTAAGTCCTCGTGGTCGTGTAGTGATTTGCCTCAATCCGGGTGGCGGAGGACGAATCCCAATTGCCTCCATGTCTGAGACCGTCAACCCGCGCATCTTATCAAGTGGCTTGTTGAGCGCGTTGCCACGGAGACATCAAGGCTTCATGCCATCCACCGCGGCATCCACGCTCAACTCACCAACGTGCCCCACCGAGAACTAACCACATTATAGCGACCACGAGGAGGTTACCAAGATGGGGTAACCACGAGGAGGTTACCCCATGTGACTCTACCCTCTCTAGCAACCGGGCCAATTTGGTTGCTTAGGAGACCTGGCTGGAGTCACTCAGCACGCCCTGGGATTCGAACTAGCAAACTCCAGGGGTGGTAACCAGCGTCTTTTACCACTGAGCTACTCAGCCCCCCCCCCCCATATGCTCTACAACACTTACCACTTTGGCCACTGGGGGCAATGTTTTAAATTTCTGTTAGCATATACCGATTTTTGATAAAGAAAGGTCGATCCACTACTGTACTTTCCGATTTCATTGTGAGATCAGGATGATCTCATCAAGTAGTAAAATAGAGATGGTAAAATCACACAAACTTTTACTCCCACAGAGAAAATTGTTGAACAAGTTGAACCAGCAAACAATGTTATTACGATTTTTCCTTAGTTTAACCCATTGCCAAACCTAAACCTAACCATGAAGTCTAACCCCTTTCCCAAACCCAATTAGGTATTGTGATTTTCCCATTAAAATCATTGTTGTGTACCATGGAAGAAAGAAAAACATTAGGGTTTTGAACAAGCGTTCTTATGATATTTCCTCTGTGCCCAAACCCTAAACCTAAATTAATTTAAAAAAATCTAATCTCATTTTTAAAAAATACACAAAAATAACCATGATTTTAATAAGAAAATAGAATTTGTGTACCACAGAAGACAGAAAACATTGGAGACAATGGAAGTGTATAGCAGGCTATTGACGTGCATCATTAGTTTACAGGCTTGTAAATCACAAGTTTCATCACGATACAATCTTATATTGATTCTCTTAACCAACGATCTGATGTTTGCCGATTCCTCAAAGTCTGCCGCAATGCGATTTCTATTTTATTCAGGGGCCTACGATTGATATTACAATGTTATATGCCTATTTTACACAATAAATTACATTTATTATCTCACAAATAAAACCAAAATGTAATTTGAATATTTTATTGAGCTCTATGAAAAGTGCAAATTCAGTATCCACATTGGGACATCCACAACAAAATAAGGTACTTCAGTTAATACAGAAAAAAAATTATATACAAAAATAAAGTCACACATACAAGTAATCATCAATCATGCCTTGTGGAATGACAAACAATACAGTGACAATTTTTCATCTCTACATCAGTCAAGCAAGTCTTTCAATCCAAAATACTTCCATACCCATGACAGGAGAGTATGTGCTATCCATGTATTTTCTTGGCTACAACTTCCACAGTTGTATTGAAAAATTCTGTTAGAGTTTACTGTTATAATTATTAGAAAGGGTGTTGATGTGAAAAGTCTTGTAATTGATGCTGGTTCAGGGCAGGTGTTTTCTCTTTCTCTCGACAGCACTGTTCAGAATATCAGGGCTATTTAGCCGTATGACATGGTTGATTTGCTCCATAGCACTTTAAAATAGCTTTGAGCGGCTCTGCGCTATCCTGTCACTTGACGCATACACATGGATGGACCAAAGCGAAACTTCAGGCTTCAATCACTCCACGCACAGTTGTGTCCCACATGAGAAGCATACTGTATTTAATGCTTATAAAGCGATATAAATATCAACAAGTTTCTGCATTGCCTGACGGAAATATGTACGGACGTGTCTGGCATGAGAATGTCAATATAAAGGTGCATCTTCCAAAAATATACATCGATGTTTACGCGTTGAATCGATGACTGGTGATTTGATCAATGGATTGTTACACCTCTATTAATTTATAGCCTATTGCCTAAATAAATATGGAATGAGTTACCAAATTTGTTTGCAGACATTTCCTTTCTTAATAAAGTGTTTCTTTAAAAAATGGAGGCTAGCTAAAATTTGACGCCTGCATTGTTTCGATTTAAAATTCTGTTTGTTGACTGGTCCATCTCTATAAGAGTAAAAGTCATACCTATTTATGCAAGCCAAGTTCGTCATCTTGTGTAAATTATTACAAGTTATCTTGAGACTGCATTGACAATGTCACATACATTGCCATTTCTAGCCTTATAGGGGCCCTAACTAAGCAAACTTGGCAACGTGAGCAGTTCAACCAGCAGCGCGTCCACTTGTCCGATCCCTCCCAGCTCTGGTCCTGGGCGTGCGAGGATGCCAGTGTGTGCACACATGGAGATTTGAAGCCGGTTCCCCTAGAAGAGGTGCGCACTGTGTTTTAAAGACAGCGATGATGAAGCATTATCCCCATCAGGTGTGCTCCATACACCGCTGACCAAATGAGGCTTATTAATTATGCACCTCTTCTCGCCCTCCTGCCCAACTGCCGTCGTGAGCCTGGCTGAAGGGATTTCTTATCATTATCTATGCTATCCATATTTATTTATTTTTTTTGCTCTATACTACTGATGTACATGTTAACAACTCTCATTCATCTCATTCATGTCTTTATTTATTCGTCCTAAGGAATTTTAGTTGATATTCTGATGAAACATATCTAAGAATGATTCAGTCATGAAACTTCACATTTGCAAGATGATAGGTCCTTTGAACATGCAATCTGTTAATCCAATTGGCTCGTACAGTGCAGCTGATAGGTCCTTTGACATTTAATCTGTTAACCAATGAACTTGCTTATTCTTTCTTTGTCTGACATTTACAATTCTAAATTGTTTTAATCTGTTAGCCTATCAACTTGCATATTCTTTCTTTGTCTAACATTTAAATTGCTAAATTGTTTGCATATTAGATGGCTTCACTGCAGCGCCGACAAACTTTTCTCTCTGAAACCCTCCTCCTCTCCAGCACCACTGGTCTATATCTGCTTCAAGGGAATTGTATTTATGCTTAATTGTGCAGCAGCAGCATGTCCTATGTGCTTAAAGTAGCATATCTTGTTTATGTCTAGTTCTGCAGCAGCCCTAGCAACATGTCTTACATGCTCAACATAGTATGATTGTGTATGTTCTAGCAGTAGCAAGTCTTTGTACTTGTTCTGCAGCAGTAGCAGCAGTGTGGCAGATCTTATCTGTCAAACCTATAAACTTGTCATTTACATTATAGTACCTTAAATTTATTCTGAGAGATGTCATGTCTGAACTGTCACCTGAACTACCTATAATTACAACCTCTGAGCAATAACATTTTCCTCTGGGTCCAAACATCATTATAAAGAACTATAGCTTGGAAAAATACCTATGAATCAATGCTAATGTGATGAGATGATGTGGATTGGGGACAATACATTAATTCAATTCACAATGTCACGATGGGTGGCAGTGTAAACATCTTGTTCCAAAACATGGACTCCCTCAGGCTAGCTTTCTTCAGGAACTCACTTAACAACATGTGTACATTCTTGATCTGGGCAGATGGTTGATAAAGCATTGGCATTTTCATAGGAATTTATGCCAATAAAGAGTACTAGCCCCTGAAAAAACAAACAAACAAACAAACACCAATGCCCTGATTTACTAAGACCCCAAATAAAAGTTGCTAATTTGCTTATGCAATCTATCAAATTGCATGTGAGAGTCATGGGCGTGCTGCAGGTGATTTACTAAGAAAAACTGTGCAAATAGCTACACGTGCAAATATGTTGGACACACCCTCCAAAAAGAGGTTTTTGCTTGCGCCAGTTGCACCAAAGGTGCGCTCAATTTTTGTTTGAGGGAGCACCGAGGTCAGCCACCGCAACCCTAATCCAACCGACCCCTCCTTCCTATAAATCACTGGAAAGAGTATCACCTTTTAAAATAACTGTTACATTTGCAGATGTTTGTCATTAATTGTCTATCTGTAATGGATACATTTGGTTACATTTTATGAGTTGGCGTGGTGTCTGACATCTTCAGATGGTTTTACATAAATTTTTTGCAGTCTTGCAACCTTTCCATATAGACACAGGCGATGGTGCAAAAGGTTCCAGCACAAACACAACGATGCCCACAACTGCTTCAGCTCAATAGAGAGTGAAAACATGTTGCCTATCTCTGAATAAGGCAATCCTATAAATGTTATATTACGTGTTCAGTGTAAAAGATAGCTAATAAATCTAAGAAAATTAACTATACAAAATGGTTTGCAATTCTCTAAGAGCGTTATTTTTTCCATAACATATTTTAACCACAAATATGGTCTTAAATATGGCCAAACAATGCACATAGGGATCTTTTTTGTTGTTGCATCTTTTATTGCAAAAATTTCAAATATACAATATACATTCTTTTTGTAAACCAAAGTCATTACAAGGCTTTCTAAGACATAACATAATTTCGTGACATTCTTCTTCTTAATACATCTCAATGAACTAAAGAAATGTAGCCTACATCATTCAAAAAAATATTGAAAACAGGTTGGGTCTTCATAAATGTACCTTTATGTATTAAAAATTAGCCAGTGTAATTATGCAATTAATAATATACTCAATGTCTTTGCGTCCTATGAGAATCCCAAAATAGTATGTAATAGGGAATATGGGAATATCCCATGACATCAGCAGTTACAAAAATAATCAAACCAGCCCATCTGGCACCACCAATCATGCCACGGTCCAAATCACTGAGATCACATTTTTTTCCCATTCTGATGGTTGATGTGTACATTAACTGAAGCTCCTGACCCGTATCTGCATGATTTTATGCACTGCATTGCTGCCACACGATTGGCGAATTAGATAATCACATGGATGATTGTTGGTGCAAGATGCGCTGGTTTGAGTATTTCTGTTACTTCTGATCTCCTAGGATTTTCACACACAACAGTCTCTAGAATTTACTCCGAATGGTGCCAAAAACAAAAAAACATCCAGTGAGCGGCAGTTATGTGGACGGAAATGCCTTGTTGATGAGAGAGGTCAACAGAGAATGGCCAGACTGGTTTGAACTGACAAAGTCTACGGTAACTCAGATAACCGCTCTGCACAATTGTGGTGAGATGAATATAATCTCAGAATGCTATTTTGAGATGCAGGTTGGCGCTGTTTTGTCGACACGAGGGGGACCTACACAATATTAGGCAGGTGGTTTTAATGTTGTGGCTGACTGGTGAATGTTTTTGGATGTTCAAATAAACCATTAAAAATTCTCCTTGCTCAAAAATCTGAGGGGGTGTAACGTTGAGGTGGAGAAGGAGCAGACGAAGATGAGGTGAGAAGCCAAGTGCAGTTGATTAAATAAATGATACAAAAATGAACTAACAAACAAAAGACTTGACTAGACTAAGACTTGACTTGACAAAGACTTGACTTGACTAAGACTATAAAACCAAGAACAAGAATCAATGGACCGAAACAAGAGCAATATAACACAATCAATAGAAAATAAAGGATAATGGCAAACATCAAGTCATTTTTATTTGTTTAGCGCTTTTCACAACACACATCGTTTCAAAGCAGCTTTACAGAAAATCATGCATTAACAGAAAATGAAACCGTAACATCTATAAAGTCTTAGTCATCATTGTGTAGTTTTATTAAATACGAATATGAAGTGTGAATAAAAATAAGTAATTAAATAATAATTGTATATAGAAACCAAGTGAGCAAGCCGAAGGCGACTGTGGCAAGGAACACGAAATTCCATAAAATTTTGGTTAATGGAGAAAAATAACCTTGGGAGAAACCAGGCTCTCTGTGGGGGCCAGTTCCCCTCTGGCTAACAGCATGAATATAATGTCAATATTACTTATTTTGTGCAGTACAAGTCATGGTTTAAAATTATTAAACTAAGTAAGTGTTAAGGACCAGTGTTTAAACAAAGATTTTGTAAGAAATGTAAGATTAATGACTAGTGTCTTTGAAGTTCATTCTGGATTATCTGCAGAAGTTCATATAGATGCAATGTCCTTTGTTAGTTGGCTGATGAAGACTTTTGTTTGCAATTTATTGATAGTCTATTCCATTTTAAGAGTGTAGTCTATCATTAGACCAAGGTGATGCAGGCCGAGATCAGTGAGGTGCTTCGCAGTTCAACCAGCTGGTAATTTCATTGAGGTCTATCCTAAATCCAAGGTTCAGGCAATGGCATATGAAGTATCCCATGTCTTATGGTTGGAGTTGGCATCAGTTCATCCTCTGAGGTCCATCGTAATAGACTGAAGTGATGTCTGGCTGGCATCGGCTGCATTTAGTCATCATCACTCAGAGACACGTAGCAATGGAGTCCGATACCAAGCAGGAATGGAGCTGGATCCGGCCAGTTCTGGTTACCTCAGGATAGGAGTCCAGAGGTTGGGACATGGAAACAAATAGAATAATATTAGCATAGATGCCATTAATTTTTTTGCAGAGTTATAGATCATGATCAATGTTTCAGGTTCCGGCAGACCTACAGTAACTAAAGCAGCCTAATTGTATGGTGAAGAATACATTTTTTATGAGTAGTTGCTGAGATGAGACAGGAGACATAGGATCTGATTTGCAGGCTGGGACTGGGTCATGAGGCCTGGGAGGGGCCACAGGGCTAGGACTGGGTCAGGAGGCCTGGGAGGCAGCTCAAGGGTGGGGACAGGGTCAGGAGGCCTGGGAGGCGGCCACAGGACAGGGACAGGGTCAGGAGGCCTGGGGGGCGGCCACAGGGCCAGGACTGGGTCAGGAGGCCTGGAAGGCGGCCACAGGGCAGGGACTGGGTCAGGAGGCCTGGGAGGCGGCCACAGGGCAGGGACTGGATCAGGAGGCCTGGGAGGTGGCCACAGAGCGTTGACAGGGTCAGGAGGCCTGGGAGGTGGCCACAGAGCACGGACAGGGTCAGGAGGCCTGGGAGGTGGCCACAAAGTGGGGACCAGGTCAGGAGGCCTGGGAGGTGGCCACAGAGCTAGGACTGGGCTCAGGAGGCCTAGAAGTCGGCCACAGGGCAGGGACTGGATCCGGAGGCCTAGGAGGCAGCCACAGAGTGGGGACAGGGTCAGGAGGCCTGGGAGGCAGCCACAGAGCAGGGACTGGTTCAGGCAGCGGAGCCACCCCCGGTAGGGCTACGAGCCCATTCTACCAGGGGTCTAGCGGCCTCCTAACATTTGCAGAGCAGCGGGCTGGGCAACACCCAACACCTCTGTGAGGTTCTACAACCTCCGGGTGAAACCGGTTTAATCCCAGGTAGTGGCACGCGATACAAGTGGATAAGCCCGGGATAGCTGGCCGGGTGTATCGCTTGCACATAGTGCCTTTCACCTCCTCTGAGCTGAAGACATGTGCCATTAATTCCCAGTAGTTTTCACAAACTATGTTCCCTGGTTGACTTCCTCCGAGCCCTGTGAGAGAGACTTGCTGCCGGCCCAGTACACGTGCTGACTAAGAGCCCTGTTCTGGGGTATGTGCTCCGCATGTGGCGTTCCATGTAAGGTAACCCCATGCGATGTATATCTTCCGCTAATTCGTTTCCCTGTTGGCAAACTGTGTCTTCCTTGGGCAGAGCCCCCTTTGCCATGTTTGTAGTAACTCCTCCCCCGTTGGGTAGGATCTACCATGAGACTTCTCCACTTGGTCAGCAAGACAATGTGACGTATTTTCCACTTAAATATCCCCCCCTCTCTCTGGGTGAGGTGTGGTCTCCACGGTGTCTTCCCCTTGGGAGGGACACCCCCCGACTAGACCTGGTCGGCCCAGTTGGATATTCCCCCTTTCTTTAGGGAATGGAAAAAAAGAAGGGGAAAAGAGGCCATGACTGGGCTAGCCTGTCTCTATCTTTTGGGTAGTCAACTTGTCCCCAAAGGGCTGTTCGACACTCATAACTATGTTGGGGGAGGTTACGTGTCAGCCTGGTGTGCTGGCTACACAGTTTCCTGCCTATCACACACCGCCAGTTCACGTAACACGTTCAGCCAGTTGCTGCGTTTTGTATAGGGACCCCTAGTGTCACTACATCGACACAACTTTGAGTGAGTGACAGATAGGGAACATCATGGTTACTTGCGTAACCTCTGTTCCCTGATGGAGGGAACGAGACGTTGTGTCCCTCCTGCCACAACGCAGAACTACCCGCTGAAATGTCTGGACCTTGTCTCAGCACCTCAGCATAAAACCTGAATGAGTGGTTGCACGCCAGCTCCTTTTATACCCGTATGTCTGGGAGAGTGGCATGCAGATACCACTCGCCAATTTTCATTGGCCTTTTATCAAAGACCAGAGGTGTCTCAGGCTCCCAAGAGTGACCCCTAGTGTCACTACATCGACATAACATCTCATTCCCTCCATCAGGGAATGGAGGTTACGCAAGTAACCATGACAGATTGTTGTGTTTATTTTCTATGAGTTTGCTAATATATGCTGACCTGGCAGCTTTTGTGCCTGTCTGTAGCTACAGACACTATCCTTCCATGCACCACGAAATACCTCTAATTTTGTATTCTTCCACTTGCACTCCATTTTTCGAGCTGCTCTCTTGAGAGCATGAGTGTGATCATTGTACCATGGTGTGGGGCTTTTTTCTTTAATTTTCTTTAACCCTTACCAGCCGGAACGTTCAAATTTTGGAACAATTATTCCCATGGTTCCCGTCTCAATATCTTCGCCGTCCAATCACCGATTTTATTTCTGAAAACTGCCAGATACTCATGACAATATACGCTAAAAGCACATATGATTGGTTAAGGGGTTACTGGGCATGAATAATAAATGTACCATCATCTGCGTCATCCTCCATTTGCCTGAGCAGAGCCAGAGAGGATACGCTGGGAGATTACCTCCAGTGTTGGACTTACTGCTTCAAATTGAAAACTGAGGCGATCTTTCAAGGTAAGACAAATTATTTAACATGTGTTGTCAATATTGTCAATTGAGAGATAAAACATTTTAGTTATGAAGAATTTATTTGTAGGAGTAATGGTAGTTATTTCTGGAAAAAATGGCATGACCATCGGCGTTCATCGGACAGGCAGCTTGCCTCTATTTTTAAGCAAATTTCTGTGAAACTTGCTAAATAAACATTAGCTAGCAATACTATGTACATTTTTAGCTAAATATCAATAATTTTTTTGCCAATTTTGTCGCTTGTGGAAGATAGTCAAACCTTTTTTTAGTTATGAAGCATTTATTTGTAGGAGTAGCGCTAGCTAGTTTTTATCTGGAAAAATTGACGTAACCGTCGTCGGCGAGCCTCTTTTTATATAAATTTTTTTGGCAGTTTCTGTGAAACTTGCTAAATAAACAGTAGCTAGCAATACTATGTTACATTTGAGCTAAATATCAATAACATTTTTGGCCAATTTTGTCACTTGTGAAAAATACGCCTGAAGTAATGTGAGGCAGAGAGCAGACGCTGTTCAGACCTGCCTGGAAACTGGCCTGCTAGTTAGATAAGTTATCTAGCTTGTTGATTTTCCCATGTAATAAAAAACTGGTAGATATATTTCTATAATTTAGCAGATAGCCTTACCCATCCATCACACAGACATGATTTTAGGTTGTGTGTAGCTTCCTGTTCACAAGGAAATTGTGAGAGGGCTGTCTGCTGTTGGACATTCTGGTTAGTCTGCAAGCCTTTGGTGACTATTCAGTGCACGGATTTGTGAAGAACACACTGCTGGCTACCAATTGTTGTACTTTTTTCTGTTGTAGAGATGGATAGAGACTATGGCTCCCTGCTCAGCACCCTCAAGAGGAGGAGGTAGCTGACTGCTGATGAGCTTAGGTTCATAGCAGAGGAGGACGTGGCTTATGAGGGCATGAGCACACAGGAGGAAGATCTGCTGGACCAGGAACTACTGCAGGAAGACCCAGACCACGAGGAGATGGAGGATAAGATGGAACCCCTGCAGAGGGCCCAGAGACCGGGATGGACCAGGATACTAGGGCAGAGCTGCTGGAGGTGCAGGCTCATGGGGTGGAGCCGCTAGAGGCTCAGACTCAGGGGGTGGAGCCGCTGGAAGTGCAGACTCAGGGGCAGAGATTCTGGAGACTCAGGGGGTGGAGCCACTACATACTCAGGGGGAGGAGCCTCATAATCAGGGGGTGGAGCCACTGGAGGCTCAGGCAGTGAGGTCAAGGTGGCCAGGGACTCAGAGGGTTTGGAGGTCAAGGAGGCCTGGCATAGTGGGTCAGATGTGACGGCTTGGCATGGTAGATCAGACATGGCAGTTTGACATGGCGAGACAACATGGCAGCTTGACATGGCAGGTGTGTCAACATGGCTTTGCATGGCATGTGTGACAACATGGCTTGGCATGGCAGGCAGGACAACATGGCTCGGCATGGCAGGCGTGACAACATGGCTCACCATGGCAGGTGTGACAGCATGGTTCACCATGGCAGGTGTGACAACATGGCTTGATGAGGCTTCAGGCGCTGGCTCTGGGACGGACAGGCTTCACGCGCTGGCTCTGGGACTAACAAGGCTTCGGGCGCTGGTTCTGGCTCTGGGAGGGACGAGGCTTCAGGCACTGGTTCTGGGAGGGACGAGGCTTCAGGCACTGGTTCTGGGATGGACAAGGCTTCAAGCGTTCTTTGACCGTGGCAGGTGTGGGCACCATGGCGTTGGACTCTGACTCGAAACAAGATCAACATTACACGATCAATACACAACAAAGGACAATGGCATAAAATACACAGACATACTGTAAGAAAACAAGATAAGACAACAATGACAGGACAGAACTAAGGAACAAGATAACAAGACTAATAAACATGAACAAATGAAAAGACAAGACTATTAACCAAGAAAAAAAAATAACAAAACACATGAAACAAGATGGTCACATGACTATACAAGACAGGATAACATGAGAGATACAGGAAATCAAATGACAAGAAACAGGAACAAGGAAGTAAACAAAACTACAAATGAAAAGACACAAATCCAAAACAAAAAACAAAAAAAACAGATGACTGTGACCCCCTCACTCTGAGTGGATGACGCCTCTGAGTGCGGCTCTCCCTAAATAATACTGTTCTATTTTTATTCAAGATAATATAGCTTTTACTCACAAATATATTTATTTATACGATTATACAATATCATTATAAAATCCCTGCTATTGCTACTGCTACTATATCTTAATTTTAATTTATAATTCACGAAAAGAAAAATACAATATTATCTACACGTTAAGCCATCGCACCACTGATATACACTAAAACGAAGCCTGAATTTAAAACCACAAATATCGTAACCATGTTAAATTTCTGAGAGAAATGGAGGCTGCACGGTAGGGAAACAGCACTCACTGCTCATTTCGCACCAGCCAACCCACTTCAATCTAGCACTGGATCGAACCACCACTTAAAGATTTACATTTACTATTTGCATATCTAAAAGACATAATCCTTAGAGGACTACGTTAGCAGATCAGCTCATACCTTTTTATGCCTGCTATCAAGTTTGCAAATGTTTTTATACACACAAAACTTCCAAGTCCAAGTGGGAACAGGATGTGCACAAACTGCAAATGTGGCCTAACACACTTGAACTTCACATGGTGTTTGTTCTGGTTGATCCAGTTTTAGTTTGGAAATATTAGGCCCAGCTTAAGTCCAGCCCAGTTATACCACTGTAGATGGAGTAATCTAGAGTTATTACTTATTACACGGCTCTCTTTAATACTTGGTTCTGATTGGTCAATTCCACCATCCAGCGATCTGCTATTTCTGAAAAATTACTGTATATTTGGGGGTAAAGGGCAAATTTCAAATGGCATTTTTGTGCCCTTGAAGGGCACTGTCGAAAGTTACTTCAGGGGTTGTTTAAAACCAAAGTGAGCAACAAAGGACCCTTCCACAAAGCCAATAGTGAAGTGTAAATTCATACAATAATCCCATGCTTCCTTTTGAGTACTGACCTCTAGGACTCAACCCTTTGGAGTGAGTAGGGCATAAGGATGCACACTTTCGATTAGAATTTGCCCAAAGTCTGCTCGAATCTCTGCCTGTTTGGCAGACATCTCGGCCTGGATGAAGGAACACCACCTGCAACTTAACCCAGCCAACTCCTTGTCTTTCCAGCCAACCCTGCTGTTGAACACAACATCACCGTGCAGCTGGGTTTAACTACATTAACGCCTTCCAAAATGGTCAGAAATCTAGGGGTAACCATCGATAACAAACTAAATTTCACAGACCACATATCAAAGACCACAAGATCATGTAGATTTACACAATATCAGGAAGATAAGTCCCTTCTTCTCTGAACATGCCACACAACTTCTTGTTCAGTCACTTGTCTTAACTAGACTGGACTACTGTAACACTCTCATTGCAGGCCTCCCTGCATGTGCAATTAGACCCCTGCAAATTATTCAGAACACAGCAGCACATCTGGTCTTTAATGAACCAAAGAGTGCGGCTGCTTTTGTTACACCACTCCTTGTCTCTCTTCACTGGCTGCCGGTTGATGCACGTATCAAATTCAAGGCTCCGATGCTGGCATACAGAACAGTCACTGGGTCTGCTCCAGCATACCTAAAATAATTTCTGCAGAGCTACGTGCCCACTAGAAGCCTGCGGTCGGCTAAGGAACGTCACCTTGTAGTACCAACACAAAGAGGCACCAAAACACTTTCCCGGACTTTCGGCTTCATCGTACCACATTGGTGGAATGACCTTCCCAACTCCATCCGTGAAGCTGACTCATTTTCTGTCTTCAAAAAAATGGCTAAAAGCACATCTTTTCCATGAGCACTTAACCAGTCACTAAAAAAAAAAAAAAAAATTATTGTTGCACTTTAATCTGATGCTAGTGGAACTTTGTAATGTGGCACTTTTTCGTACCACTGTCTCCTTAAGATGATTCGCTTATGTGTCCCTCTTTTGTAAGTCACTTTGGATAAAAGCATCTGCCAAATGAATAAATGTAAATGTAAAGTGTTATCAGACTGGTCATGGGTATTGCAAGTCATCTTTCCTATTTCTCTATGATCACTACAAGTAAAATAATAAAATAGTTTAATCTCAATGCAATATTTAATGTCTATTTATTTAGCATGTAGTCTTGTAATAAGCGGGATAATAAGCAGTCAGACGGTAATTTTCACTCCACGTTGGGGTCCTTATAACACTGTCAGGGCTTACTTTACAAAAACGACTGGCTGACTGTACATTATCACTTAAAAATGAAGATTCTATCATTATTTACTCAGCACCATGTTGTTCCAAACCTATGTAAGACTCTTTACGCAGCTTTTTTCATCCACATGACTTGTGTAGCATGTTCAGAGTCTTCTGAAGCCATACCACAGCTTTGTGTGAGGAACAGACCACGAATCATGTCATTAATCGCAGAAAATCTTTCTCTCGATGCAGCTCTTAAATCTCATTCAGTAAATAAATGAATTCTGACCCGAAAGGATGCGATGTTCTCGACAACCACTTGAAAACTACTTAAGCCATAAATAATCTGCAAGTAAGACACACTGCAACATTGGCTCTGTGTGAAATGGGGACGGGACTATCTGTACAACCAATGGAACATGGGGAGTGTTTTCTGGAATCTGTTTGACAACAGCAATTATTGGTCACACTATATATTAGGTGGCCTTAACTACTATGTACAAACATTAAATACATACAAGACTATGTCTTTACTGTGTAACTACGTGTTCTGCAAAATTCCCACATTTGCTGCTACTGAGATTGAGGTACGGGTAGGTTTAGGAGTAAGTGTAGGGTTATGGTTAGGATTAGGGGTTAGAGTTAGGTTTTGGGGTAAGGGTTGGGTTAGGGGTAAAGTTAAAAGTGTAAATACAAATGTAATTAAATGCAAGTACTTAAAATGTAATTACAATGCAACAGCATGTATGTACATAATAAGTACATTGTATCAAATGGTTAAGTACATAGTAGTTAAAGCCACCTAATATAAAGTGGGTCCCACTTTACAATAAGGTTCCATTTGTTAGCATTATTTAACAACATTAGTTTACATGAACTAACAATGAACAATACATTTACAGCATTTATTAATCTGTTAGTGCTAATTTCTACATGTAAACGCAATGGAACACAGAACACCATAGCTGCACCTGTTTACGTCATATAGTATCATGTAATAAACAAACATACACACCACTACACTGCGCATGAGCGCAAGATATTTTAGAATCCAATTGAGAAAGTAGTCGTTTAGTAGTCGAAAGTAGTATTTACATGGCTACATTAGAGCTACACAACCCTTTTCAACTGGATGGAAATTTAATTTGGATAAAACTCAATTGGATAATTTTTCCCAGATTTAGTTGTTTACATGAAGGCTTTTCAATCTGATTGAGCTGTCTGTCGGATTATTAACAGATTATTTGGTTGCATGTAAATTGAGCTAATTGATTGATCCAAATGACAATGCAGATCAACAAAAAACGAAGGAAAACTACTGATAGAATATAAGCAGTGGGTTCTTTTCAAGATGATGGCTAGGCATTTTACATATTTATATGACAATATATCACAAAACTTTCAGAATGCTGATGCTAATGCCCAAACCCAACCATTATAAAACATTTTGGTAACACTTTACAATAAGGTTCCAATCGTTAACATTAGTTAATTCATGAGGTATCATAAACAAACAATTAATTATACACTTTTTTTTTTATTGACCTTTGTTAATGTTATTTAATAAAAATAAAATTGTTAATTGTTAGTTGCATGTTAATTAATAGTGCATTATAAGTGATTTTTAAAATGTATAGGACTTCACTCACTACCTCCTGACATTGTAACTATAATTTCTAAAGCATTTCCCCTTTGCCATAGTGACAGTCAATACTACGTGACAGATTAAGAGAGTAAATGTTATTTTACAAGAGATGATGCAAAGTGAACACAATAAGTAGCCTAAATATCCTCCTCAATGTTATTTTTTTACACACAGTCAGTCGTAACATTAGTCGATATTATTTAGTATTATTAAGTATTATTAAATCTAATAGACTTTGAATAAAAAAACTCAAAAATATCAATAGCCTATTAATAATAATATCGACTAATGTGATGACAGACTCTCTTTGCATGTACAAATGTTTTGTTCGGAATACATGTAATGCACATGTAAACTAATATTTGTTTTGGAATGCAAAGTTTAGGTATATATAAATATATAAACAGTACATTCAGAATCAGCAATTGGATTACATTTATTCAGATTGATGAAAATTTGTGCATATAAACAGAGAATGTTGAATGTTGAATGTTGGCAGTTATAATCGTACCACCACGTTTTTGTTTTTGTTTTTGTTTTTTCATTGTCGAGCTATAGTCTTCATCTCTCTGTCCAAGTATACATAATACTAAACGCTATTGAATCAGTTAAGGACGTCAGCTGAGAATGTGATGTAGATGTTTTCCGGTTGACCCTTTTCAGTTGACCATAGTAGTGTGTCAAAGACGTTAGCTACAGCAGACGCACACAACAGGCACAACAACATGGAAAACTTGCTGGTACTGTATTTCTTGTCTGAATCCTTAGACAGTTCAGTATCTGCAACTGCCATTATCTTCAGGCTGCATATTCAATAAAAAATATTATGCTTTCTGCCTCATTCTATGAATGGAATCCACATGAGATCAGTAAAAGAAGCTGTAAGTGTCAGGATCCTGTCACTTTGTCAGTCATGTTTATTGTGGTGACAGGAACCTGATACCCATGTTCTGTGTCTCTATCTGAGCACATGGCTTTGGGTGTTATTTCCTTGTCGTGTGCTCTTCTGTCTAGTCAGTACTTTCATGTTTGGAGCATGGTGTCTGGATCCTGACTCTTTGGTCTTTCGCTTTGTTTCTGGGTTGGGATCCATACACTCATGCTCCATGTCTGGTCTTTGTGAGTGCATGGCTTCGGGTTCAGGTCTCTTGGCATGCACTTCTCTGTCTTGTCTCGTTTTTTGTTTGAGCACATGGCCAATGATGGTTTCGTTGCTATGTGCTCTACTGTCTTGTCATTGTGTTTGGTGTGAGCACATGGCTTCTGTCAGGTTTGTTTGCCATGTACTCTCCTATCTCACGTCCAGGCCCTGCCCCTTGTTACCTGGTTATAAGTTAATTTTCTTCACCTGCCTTCCTTCTGTACCCTCCTTATTTTCTACCCTATTTAACCGACCGACTGACCTACAGGTTTCAGTAGAATCCTGTGCAGAGCCTGGTCCAAGAAACTCTTCCTTCTCCAACCCAGCCAACCCGGTTCCAGTCTGTTTTTGGGACATCTGTTTCTCCCTTATGAGGCTGTTTTTGTTGTTTTTTGTTTATTTTTAAAGCTTAATAAAGTCCAATTAAATTTCTATGCTTGAGTCCTCTCCTCTCTTTACAACGTCTGTGACAGTTATAACCACTCGATGATTGAAAGTAAGATATTTGCATTAGATAATGTGTAATTTGTAATATTTGCATATTGCATTCAGTTTGGTAGTGCTAGCATGCCAACCTTGGCCATAGTATACTCGTTACCCTCTTAAATTGTATTTTATTATGGAATGTGTGAAAATAGTTCACATAAGATCATGGAAGAGTTTGTGTGTGGGTGTTTGTGTGTGTGTGTGTGTGTGTGTGTGTGTGTGTGTGTGTGTGTGTGTGTGTGGTTGTTTTATTAAAGAATGACATTTATTGCTAAGCAAAGCTTGGTGTTGGGCGATTAAGTGCTACTATGGCTGACAGGATTAGTCAAACAAAAGAATAGTAATTAGAGGCACATCAGCGGATCCATCCAAAGAAATTTAAATTTCCAGCATTCGTCATGTGTCCCTGTGTTACAAACTAGATAAATCAGCCTCCAAAGGAAGGGCACTTCGAAGGGAGAGCAATAATAGTAACCATGCTGTAAGATCGCTTCGAACAGAATTTCCAATAAAAATGAATGAATATATAAAATGAGGTTCTGAATAAACGTTATTTTTGCAGGACACTTTCCAATCCTCCAAAGCTCTCACAGTGGATGATAAAGTCTTTGAAGGGAATAGGTCATAGGTATGATCACTTAATTGTGCATTGTGTTAAAATCTTTGTTATTATAGCCAATAGGAAGAAAATATAAAGTAACAAGCAAAACTAATTGAATATTGTGTTCAGAGGATGTGCAGTTGTTTCCAGAATTACATGGATAGACAATAATCCATTATTCTATAGACATTCAACAAATTCTTTGACTAAGTCACTGTTGCATGGATAAAGTCATGGTCAGCTCTGTGGATTGTGAGATAGCAGGTGTACGGCAATGGTGAATTACTTCTCTGTTTGGCACTGCTTACATATTTTATCTGTGTAAGTTCTTGCCAAGCTTTGTGGTCTGACTTTGAGGCTTAAACTTTGTCAGGCTAACTAGCCTCTAATGCTAATTTTCATCTCTATCTTATTGAGTTTGATCTTGAAGTGGAGTAAGTTATGTGTAACTTTAGTCAGGTAACATTGTTGGGCAATTCTGATAAATGTAGGACTTAAATTAGTAAAAATGTATTTGAATAAAAGATTAGTTATAGTATTTATCTGAGAAATGACCCCTGAAGACTTATGGAAGTAAATTGTGTTTGTGTTTCATTACAACATATAGTTCTTAAGATATAAATCATAAATCATGAGCACAAATTTGGGCACAAGCAAATTCATTGATCCACTAATTATTGGGAAACGTATGTCTCCAATATCCAAGGGGTCAAGGTTTTGTTTGGATAGAATGGTACAGATAGCCATGCTAGTTATGCCATAACTACACTATTCTGCTGCCACATAACATCTTTCTCCATGGAAAATTCAGCGTATTTTGATAAAATAATACCATTTATTAAGCAACACACAATATGTATTAAATAACATCACAATATTCAAATATATTAAAGTAGCTGTATTTATTATTATTATTATTATTATTATTATTATTATTATTATTTTATTTTTTTATTTGTTTATTTTTTATTTTTTTTATTTTGGAGTGCATTTAAATGCCCAAGCTGCTTCATATAATATCACAGCTCAGTGCACATTCTGGTGGCGCCATCAGCCAACCAGCATTGTCAGAATATTATGTAATTCAATTTTGTTATTGATTCCTGCATTAAATAAAGAAAAGCAAAACATATATACATAGAATCAACATTATCATTCCAAATGAAAGACTTCGCTATGCTATCACATTGCTTGAAATAAGAGAGGGGGACATCTACAGGGAAAGACTGTTAAATCAGGGAAAGCAGGTAGTTAAATTTTGGAATACAATTCATTTTAATAACATTAACCTTCCCAATCATTGATAAATGTAATGAAGCCCACCTGCCCACATCGCTCAAAAACCTTTTAATTAAGGGGTCAAAATTAACTCTAACTAAATCAGACAAATTTGCTGAGAATGAAATGCCCAAATACTTAATGCCCTGTTTGGGCCACTGGAAGGCGCCCGGCTGAAAAGCCGTTACTAGACTGTACGCTGTCAGAGCCAAAGCTTCGGATTTAGACCAATTGACACTGTATCCTGTGAACTTAGAAAAGGAATTAATAATTCTGTGGAGGCAAGGCATCGATCTAATGGGGTCGGAGACGAATAATAAAATATCATAAGCGTAAAGCAAAAGCTTATGCGCCATACCTCCTGCCACCACCCCTGGAAAATCGTCTTCCTTTCTTATCGTGGCTGCTAGTGGTTCCAGGGCAAGACAGAACAATAATGGGGAAAGAGGGCAACCCTGACGGGTGCCCCTATCCAGAGTAAATTTAATCTGAAATTAATCAATTTGTTTGTACTGCCGCAACCGGGTGTCTATAAAGTAACTATATTTCCAAAATCTTAAAAAGATAATCCCATTCTACCATATCAAATGCCTTTTCGGCATCAAGTGAGATGGCAGCGACTCTGATCATTCGCCACTGACCACATGATATTGATGAAATGCCTAATGTTATCAGAAGAGCTATGGCCCTGAAAAAACCCCACCTGATCTAAAGCACCTACTATGTGATTTATTGTTCTCAGAATGTGGCAACACCTCTAAACTCACCAGGGCGTGATCTGAGACTAAGATGTTTCTAACTGAGCAATCAACAACAGATGAAATTAGGGACTTTATATATATATATATATATATATATATATATATATATATATATATATATATATCAATTCTAGAATAAATCTTTTGGACTGATGAAAAAAAAATGTATAGTCCCTACCAGATGGGTTCAAAGGTCTCCAAATATCTGTAAGACCAAGATTTTTACACATCCTGTGAAGTGTCAATGTTGCTCTAGGGGGCTTACAAACTTTTGCTTCACTATGATCAAGGACTGAGTCCATCAAATGATTAAAGTCTCCTCCCAATATTATATCATGAGGGGTGCCAGCAGCTTGCAACATCCCTTCAAGATCTATAAAAAAAGCCCTGATCATCAGCGTTAGGTGTGTAAATATTAGCAAAAATCATCCTTTGCCCCTGAATTTCTGCTAAAACAATAATGACTCTTCCTAATTTATCTTTAATCTGTTTGAGACATTTGAACTGTAGATGTTTGCTTATCAAAGTAATGACTCCCCTGCACACATTTTGCAGTGAATAATAAATACAAATTCAAGCATTCAAATAAATATAATAAATCAATATAGCCTACAAACAGGTGAAAGTCCCGTAAGTCTATCAGGAATTTTTACGATAGGACATCATTATTTAGTTAAATAATAATAATAATAATAATAATAATAATAATAATAATGTTAAGTTTATACAGCACCTTTTCAAAGCTCAAGAACACTTGACATTATCAAATTTAGCACAGTTTAAAGAAGAAGAAGAGAGACAGAGCAAATTTCAGTTTCTTTGTTTTACATTAGCAGGAATATTCCAAATAGATTAATACTATATGGTGCATATAAACCTTTATGGAGCATTTTAGCTTTTTTCGGAATAAAGTCTTAACTAGTTAATTACCTTAATCGCTGATGTGAATATAAATTTGGTCAAATGTGATTCGATGCATGGATCTTAAAATATTCTTGGAGAAAATGTGATGCTACCTCAGATGTTTTTTATCATCCTAGGGGACAGTCTCTGGTTACAAAGCAGACCAATCACAGCTGTTGTGGTCTGTGTCTTGACAACGCATGGTTACAGTTTTGGAAAGGTGCATATTAGGCTACGCCGTAGGCTACACCATAAATGCTACGCAGCCTATGGCGTAGGTTTGATGCAGAAGTATAAATTAGCCTTAATTCGCATTTTAGAGATTTTATTTGCATCTTGCTGTTTCCATCCAGCAGTTTTTATGCAATATCCCATAATGCGCATAAAAATACTTGGGTGGAAACCCAGCTTAGGATACAATAGTTTGTCCAAATTCTTGAATCACTCCTAGTAAGGACTGAAACTATAACCTTTGTGTCAGCAGCACATATCCTTCATGGATAGTTTACCACCATACTTTATGAAATAGTGGTAAGGACAGTTAACTTTCCATTCTCTTCACGCATGCTTAAATGTCCTCACATGCAGACATGAGCTTCATGGGAAAGTCGTTTGTGCTCTTGAATCAACTGAACCAAGATGTTGTATCTGTTTCAGGAGGGAAAGAGAAGATGCCCATTCACAGCTAACCAGCTACCTGTTTATCTGTCAGTATGCAGAGTTGCAGAGATGATGAATTTGTTTGTTTGAACTAGAGAAAGAGTCATTCCATAAATGAAGTACCATTTGTTTCTAACATTTGATTATGTGCACTAAGCACAAAAATCTGCATTATTATTATTTTTTTTTTCCAATCTTAAATATATTAATTCAAAATTAATTATATTTTCATTTGAATTGTGCACTTCACTTACATCAGTGAGGGTCAGACAGTCATACTTACAGTTCAACCTACACCATGTATTACGTTGCAGTTCCAAATAAAGTTACCACCCACTAGCGAGTAACACTAATTTGCCAAAGCCAGTTTTTACTTGCATTTGAAGCTTGGTGAGTGTTAATTTAAGACTCTGCCTATAAACAATAAAAACATGTATTTTACAACTGCACTTGTGTATGTCAGCTGCTATCGGATTACTGTGTAAAAACAGTTGAGATCAGATGAATAAAATCCTTAAAGAAAATAACCACAAACATAATAAATTTAACCAGCTCAACACATATATTCAGACCTGTTGTTTGTATGATGTTGCAGAATGAAAGGCCACTGTTAAACTTAATTTTCTATTTCTCCTTCAGTATTTTCTATAACCTTTTTCTTGGAAAGACTCAATGAGACAGACTTTCACACATCTCACTCTGTGAATAGAGCAGTTTTATTTTTTTGTGTACATATATATATATATATATATATATATATATATATATATATATATATATATATTAGTTTCCTTTTAAATTCAAAGGTCTTTCTTATTTGAACAGATGTGGGCAGGCGTGTAGCTGATCATTCCCAAGTGACCCTAACATGCACTTCCTGTCCAGTAAGCTAACACCCAGGAATGGAACAATCCCACTTTGTACCTACAAGTCAGTATTAGAATAAAGTGCTTTCAGTCCCTGTTTTTAATGTTTCTAACTCTTTGATTTATTCATTTTGTCTTAACAGAAAGCCCTTATTTATACCAAAGTGTCATTTCTACTCTGCAGTACATATTCATGGCCCCCATATGTCTTCATATATTGGATAAAAATATTAAACTATTTTAAAAGATGGAAATCATATTAAGTTTTATCTCTCTCTCTGCTTGTTCCCTGTCTGTCACTCACTCGACGTTGTGTCGATGTAGTGACACTAGGGGTTCACTCTTGAGAGCTCCAATCACCTTTTCTTTATTCAGAAAAGGCCAATGAATATTGGCGAGTGGAATTTGCATGCCACTCTCCTCCCTGGACATACGGGTGTAAAAGGAGATGGCATGTACCACTCATTCAGACTTGTTCTTCAGAGCTGAGCGCATGTGTGTGTGTGTACGTCACGTCACCTTATTCCTTGCTGCTGGAATTTACGGCGCATATCAGCGGTCGCCCTCGCACGGTCAAGTGTTGTGCTTCCCCTGGGCACTTCTGCGGCTGAGTCCACAGGTGTTAAAAGAGTATATACCAAAAGAGTATATTTTCTCTAAAAGAGCTCGCACAAACGATTGCCGTCTTTTTAAAGATGTCCATTTGCCTTTGTGCTACTGGGTGTGGCCGTTATCTCTCCCCACTGGATGGCCATGAGATCTGTCTCAAGTGCTTAGGTCGCCAGCACACCGAGGCAGCTTTCATGGAGGGGTCATGTTCTCACTGCGAGAACATGCCCATGAGAACGTTGCGGTCGCGGCTCTCTTCCTTCTTTGTGAAGCAGAGAGCCACTGCGGCTGCTTCCCAACCCGGTCTGTCCTGCATTGAAACTCAGGCGGCCATGTCGGCGAGAGCCACGGGCGATCTGGATGTGGATATGGGAGCATTTCTGACGGCTCAATCCCCGCAGACCTCCCAGCCCCCAGCACATTCGTTCCGCCCAGTAGAGTTCACGAGCGAGGTTGGCACCTCAGGGCGGATTTAATATCTCTTTCCGTGCTCACGACAAGGATGAGTTATCAGTTACAGCATCGGAGGGTGGGCTTCTGCTTTTGGAAGCGGACTAATCTTCTGAGCTCCCACTCTCGGGCGGTAGAGCTCAGGATGAGGCGGACGCTTAGTTGGCAGCCATGCTTGCCCGGTCGGCTGCGAACATCGGGCTGGAGTGGAACCCTCCACCCTGCCCTGAGCGTTCACAGCTAGATGATTGGTTTTTGGGCTCGGAGCGCAATGCACGGCTGCGCCCCACCCAACTGCCCTTCTTCCCGGAAGTGCACGAGGAGCTCGCGAAGTTGTGGAAGGCACTTTTCTCTGCCTGTACACACTTTGCCAGCTCATCCACCCTAACTACCCTCGACAGCAGAGCGGCTAAGGGATATGTTGAGCTTCGCCGGATAGAGCGCGTTGTCATGGTGCATTTATGCCTGCAGGATGCAGCCACCTGGAGGAACCGACCAAGGCTTCCTTCCAAGGCATGTACGTTTTCTTTGTCACTCATGGCGAAGGCTTACAATGCTGCGGGTCAGGCTGCTTCCGCCCTGCACGCCATGGCCATCCTGCAGGTCCACCAGGCCAAGGTGCTCAAAGATCTGCACGAGGGTAGGACCGACCCAGGGCTTATGCAGGAACTGTGCACTAAGACTGATCTCACTCTACGGGCAACGAAAGTCACGGCACGTGCCCTGGGCCGGACGATGTCCACCTTGGTGGTTCAAGAGCAGCACATGTGGCTCAACCTTGCGGAGATGTGTGATGCCAAGAAAGTCTGCTTTCTCGATGCGCCCATTTCCCAAGGGGGGCTCTTTGGTGACACTGTCGAGGATTTCGCCCACCAGTTCTCAATGGTGAAGAAGCAGATGGAGGCCATCAAACACATCCTGCCATGGCTCGGACGCCTATAGGCCTCTGAAGTCCCACGCCCTGTCTGCCTCTCGCCAGGGCCGTCCTCCTACGGTGCCGGCCCCGGCTCCCCCACCATTGGAGCCCCATACACTGGTCTTTAGAAGAAGATTCTCCTGCAGGAAGGCAGCACCAGAAGGGAACAATAGAACCTGTCCCCTTAGCCAAGTCGCACAAGGGCTTTTAAAGCCCTTATTTTATTGTGCTCAAGAGAGGGGGGGTTGCACCCAATCCTGGATCTGTGTGCCTTGAACAGAGCCTTACACAGGCTTCTGTTCAAGATGTGGACGCAGAAGCGCATCCTGACGTCTGTACGACATCAGGATTGGTTCGCGGCCATCGACCTGAAGGATGCGTACTTTCACGTATCGATCCTTCCTCGACACAGACCCTTTCTTCGGTTTGCCTTGGAGGGACGAGCATACCATTTCAAGGTCCTCCCTTTCGGTCTGTCCCTGTCTCCTCGTGTCTTTACCAAGGTCATAGAGGCTGCCCTGGCCCTACTGAGGGAGAAGGGCATTCGCATTCTCAATTATCTCGACGACTGGCTGATCCTAGCTCACTCACGAGATCTATTGTGTATGCACAGGGACCTTGTGCTTCGGCACCTCGACCGACTGGGGCTTCAGGTCAACTGGGAACAGAACAAGCTCTCCCTGGTGGAGAGCATCTCTTTTCTCGGTATGGAGTTGGACTCGGTCACCCTGATGGCATGCCTTATGAATGAGCATGCACAGTCGGTGCTGGCCTGCCTGAAAACCCTTCACACAGAAGGTAGCAGTCCCAGTGAAACAATTTCAGAGGCTCCTGGGGCATATGGCATCCTCGGCGGTGGTACTCCCCCTCAGGTTGATGCATATGAGACCGCACCAGCACTGGCTACAGACTTGAGTCCCGAGGTGGGAATGGTGCCACGGCACCCATCGCATGACTATATTCAGTCCTTGGTCAGACCTGCCATTTCTATGGGCAGGGGTTCCCTTAGAGCAGGTCTCTATGGAATGTTCACATATGGAATGATGCCACTGGGGAGGACCCCCAGTGCAACAGTGGCCGAGGCAGAGCAGAGCTCTGATGAGGGGAGACACAAAGTTCACCTGAGGGGAAACTGAACAGTGGAAATGCATCATACGGGATTACCGAGGGGGAAATCACCATGTATGGAGCACTGAGTCTAAGTACACGGGCTCACCTGAAAAGGGGTGTACCATGAGTAGTGGGCCTGGCGGTGTCACTCCTCCGCCGAGTTCGCCAACGAATAGTGCTTAAGGAATTAAAGAGGTATCCAGTGTTCACCAGTCAACTGTTGTGGACAAGATAGCACACATTATCACCTCAAGAGGGGAAAGGAGCAATGCAAGTGATACACCCAACTGGCCGCCCGGCCTATCTGTTGTTACCCCGTAACACTCAGGTCGAAACCGGCTTTATGTGCAGGTTGTAGAACCTCGCAAAGGTATTGGGTGTAGCCCAACCCGCTGCTCTGCATATGTCTGCTAGAGAGGTGCCCCTTGCCAGTGCCCAGGAGGATGCAACACCCATGGTGAAGTGTGCCCGCACTCCCAAAGGGCACGGCAGTTCTTGTGATTGGTAAGCCAGTGAAATGGCATCCACAATCCAATGGGACAACCTCTGTTTGGAGACAGCTTTCCCCTTCTGCTGCCCTCCAAAGCAGACAAAACGCTGCTCCGAGCATCTAAAGCTCTGCATGTGGTCCAGATAGATGTGCAGGGTGCGAACTGGACACACCAATGACAAGGCCGGGTCTTTCTCCTCTGAAGGGAGTGCTTGCAGGTTCACCACCTGATCCCAGAAGGGAGTGATGGGAACTTTGGGCACATAACCGGGCCAGGGTCTCAAGATCAGGTGAGAGTGTGCCGGCCCAAACTCCAGGCATTCGCTGGTGAAAGAGAGCGCCTGCAGGTCCCCCATCCTCTTGATAGACGTGAGCACCACCAGGAGGGCCATCTTCAGGGACAAAGTGCTGAGCTTGGCCTGCTCTAGGGGTCAAAGGGGTCTCTCTGTAAGGCAGGTAGGACCACAGAGAGATCCCAAGAGGGAATCAGGTGCAGTCTAGGGGGATTCAATCTCCTCATGCCTTTGAGGAACCTGGTGATCAGGTCGTGCTGTCGAGAGGGTCTCCCATCCAGTGTATCATGATATGCTGTAATAGCAGCCACATACACCTTCAGGGTGGAGGGAGACAGCCATCTCTGCAGTCCCTCTTGTAGAAATGAAATCAGCTGGTCTGCATGGGGGTGGAGTCTCCACTCTCTGCGGAGCATTAACTGCCGTGAGAGCGTATCTGCTGCACAGTTGAGGATGCCCGGGAGGTGAGTGGCTCGCAGAGACTTCAACGTCTGCTGACTCCAAAGGAGGAGGCAGTGGGCGAGTTACGACATGCGACGTGAGCGTACTGCACCCTGGCAGGTTATGTACGCCACAGTCGCTGTGTTGTCTGTTTGGATCAACATGTGCTTGCCCTGAATCATTGGCCGAAGCCTCCGCAGGGCCAGCGATACTGCCAGCAACTCTAGGCAGTTGATGTGCCATTGTAGGCGGGGCCCTGTCCAGAGCCCTGTACTGCCTGCCCATTGCACACAACACCCCAGCCCATGTTCGAGGCACCTGTTATGACCACGACGTGCCTCGAGACCTACTCTAAGGGAACCCCTGCCCGTAGAAACACCAGGTCTGACCAAGGACTGAAAGTTTGACGGCACCAAGGCATGATATTCACGTACTGGGTGCCGTGGCGCCATACCCACCTCGGGACTCAAGTCTATAGCCAGTGCTGGAGCGGCCTCATATGCATCGACCCAAGGGGGAGTACCGCCGCCGAGGATGCCATATGCCCCAGGAGCTTCTGAAATTGTTTCACCGGGACCGCTACCTTCTGCGTGAAGGTTTTTATGCAGGCCAGCACCGACTGTGCATGCTCGTTCATAAGGCATGCCATCAGGGTGACCGTATCCAACTCCATACCGAGAAAAGAGAAGGCTTTGCACCGGGGAGAGCTTGCTCTTTTTGCCAGTTGACCTGAAGCCCCAGTCGGTTGAGGTGCTGAAGCACAAGGTCCCTGTGCACACACAATAGATCTCGCGAGTGAGCTAGGATCAGCCAGTCATCGAGATAATTGAGAATGCGAATGCCCTTCTTCCTCAGCGAGGCCAGGGCAGCCTCTGCGACCTTGGTAAAGACGTGAGGAGACAGGGACAGACCGAAAGGGAGGACCTTGTACTGGAGGCAAACCGGAGAAAGGGTCTGTGTCAAGGAAGGATCAATACATGAAAGTGCGTGTCTTTCAGGTCGATGGCCGCGAACCAATCGTTCAGACGTCAGGATGCGCTTCTGCATCAAAATCTTGAATGGAAGCCTGTGTAAGGCTCTGTTCAAGGCATGCAGATCCCCCCACCACCTCTCTTGGGCACGTTAAAATATAAGGGTGGTAAAAGCCCTTGTGCGACTCGGCTAAGGGGATGTGTTCTATCCGCCCAAAGGACCGAGGCATCCTCGCCTCGCACAGCGGTGGAGAGGACGCCACAGAACCTGGGTGTCCGTCTAGCGAACTGGATCGTGTAGCCGAGCCGGATTGTCCTGATGAGGGCGAGGGTGACTGTTGAAAAGCACTGTAAATTCCAGCAGCAAGGAATAAGGTGATGGGATGAACACACACACACATGCGCTTGGCTCTGAAGAACAAGTCTGAATGAGTGGTGCACGCCATCTCCTTTTATACCCATATGTCTGAGGCGGAGAGTGGCATGCAAATTCCACTCGCCAATTTTCATTGGCCTTCTCTGAATAAAGCAAAGGTGATTGGGGCTCTCAAGAGCGAACCAATAGTGTCACTACATTGCACATTGCACTACACAACGTTGAGTGAGTGACAGACAGGGAATGAAAATTCTCTCATCATTTATGCCATCCCAGATATGACTTTCTTCATCAGAACACAAACCAAGATTTTTAGAAAATACTGTATTTCAGATGTGTAGTGAATGGTGATCAGTAGAGTTGGGGTACTCGAGTTCGTACTCAGACTTCTAATGGACTTGGACTTGTCACAGACTCAGATGCATTTTTACTTGGACTTGACTCGGACTCGAACCTTTGGGACTCTGGATTTTTTTCCGATGGCATTTGATTTGTGATGCATTTAACAAAATAAATAAATAATAATGAAACAGAAATAAATGGACACTCTGTCTGCAAGCAGTTGCAGCACCAACTGATGTCATAGACGTAGCCAGAGTTTGTTTCACCATGTTGAGCAAACACACCTGCAGAGCGGCACACTCAGTCAACCAATACACTTGAATGTTACTACAGAGACTGCTGTACAACATTGATTACCGAGGTGGCTGGCACAACAAACACATAAAGACGGGTATGTAACCAATGTATTAGAAACTACAAGGCAGTTACTTTAAGGCAGACAACTGGTAAAATCGCACGTGGCGTTTGTGCAGTTAAGACGGTGCTCGCATCGCTGTTTCGCCATGGTTAAAAACTTCATTAAGTCAAGTCACCCACATCATGTCTCTCCCAGTTTACTAAAACAACATATCAAAATAAAAATTCAGACACATGTCGGCATCTGTAGTCTCTTGTGGTCCATGCAGTGTTGTCAGCTTGAACTGATCCTTGATGAATTAACTGTAACTTTTTAAATAGTTGACAAAAAATTGTTATTGCTAAAGCAGACTGCAACTCAGATAAACAGCACCTATTTATTGTTTTTCTATTTTAAAAGCATTGACGAGCTGCTTAAAATATGTTCTTTTACAGTTTTTCCACAATAAAATGCACAATGAAATAAGAAGTTATTTTGGGCAGCGAAATGTTTTGTTTATAATTTAATTATGGATTGGGTGACCAGATGTCCCAGTTTATTACACAGGACAGTCCCGATTTTTGGTGGGGTCACTGATTTTTTCTTCATAAATTAAATCTCCTCATTGTCCTTCTCGCTATTGTCTCTGGTATTGTTTGCAGAGAAGAAAAAAAATGTTGTTACTTCGCACGTTGATTTGACGATACGTTAATTCTAGTCTCCAGCAAATCAGCTGAAATGTATCTGGTTACCATGGCAATGACCATCTTCAAAAATATTTTTTTTTCTCTCTTCAATTTTTTGAAGAGAGAAAAAGAAAATGTTAAGACAGAAAAAAAAAAAAATTTGAAGAGAGAATTTTTTATTTTTTTCATTTGAATGTAACACATCATAAGAAAGTGTTTCATCGCTGTTCAAATGCACTTTGGATCGCATCATTTATTTGTATAAATGTTTTCCATGTGAAAGGACTAAATATTAAATGAAACAAATGACAATAAAATGCAAAGTAATCTCTTCAGTAATCAAAATACTTTTGGAATATAACTGTATTCTAAATACCAATGATTTAAATTGTAACTGTAGTGGAATACAGTTACTTATATTTTGTATTTTAAATACGTATTCCCGTTACTTGTATTTCCTTACTCCCCAACCCTGCCTATATATGTGATCAAATTAAAGTAATGAGCAGCCACCTTTCTTTCTACAATATTTTTTTTTACCTGTATTTTGGCTCATAAATCATAGGTGAAAATTGTCATTTGGTTGAGCTGACATGGAATGACCCTGTAGCAAGTCTGATATAACCTTTTATAGAAATACTTCCCTAAATTAAAACACAAGCATATTTTTTTTCTTCTTCTTCTTTTTTTTCTTTTTTTCTCCAAGTTAAAGAGTTCAAATGTACAGCATAAAAGGAATGACCCCAGTAGATAATCCATAAGACACCAAGTAATCATGAATTTAATTTTCTTGAAATGCTATGAAAATGTATAAACATCAGGAATCAATTACTTCCAAATCAGCATTAAATGTTTAAGATATGTTCCAGAGTCATGGAAGCACTTGTGTTCCCTGTTTTTTTAGGTGAATGATTTGCCTGCTCCAAGTGATCCATTTAAGTTTCTGAGGTTGTCATGTGGTAAAATGGTACATGTGGCTTTACCACAAAATGAAAACCTTCTCAACTATAACCAGTTGTTAACATTTACTTGAAACATGTCAAATGCCCAGTTGCCACCCTGTGGTGAACTTTGTTAAATATTTATATCCCTATCTGTATTTCTCATTTGTTACAGCCTTTACAGTCACCATAAAACTCCATTCACAACTCATTTTACTACAGTACAACAAGTGAAACAAGACATTCCCAACTATTTTCATTTTTACAGAGAACTTATCAGAGTTACAGATGACTTGCTTTTATCATCTGATAGCCAACAGTATCTCTCTTCTAGTGCCATTCGATCTTAATGCTGCCTTTGACACCATAGATCACAACATTCTCTTGGATAGGCTTGAGAATTATTTTGGCATTTGTGCATTTGCGTGGTTTTGGTCCTATTTATCCAACCGTTACCACTTTGTTTGTGTAAACAAGAAATTTTCAGATAAAGTAGAAGTAAAATATGGAGTGCCACGGGGCTCAGTATTAGGTCCTATTAATCACAATTAAATAATGGTGCATGATACATAAAAAAACACATGAAATCATAAATATATATTTACTTTGTACTTTGTCTCAAAGAACTTGCTGGTTAGTCATTATCTATTTTAATTATTTTAATATGTACATGTTAAAACAATTTTTTAGATGAGTTAATTTGACACATTTTCTACAAGTATTAATCTTTGATACAAGTACAGTACATGCCAAAAACATTAGTGGACAATTTGGGCAAAATCTTCAGGCATTTTATAATTGACTTTTGAAAAATAATAGGATCAAATGGGCATATTCAATTCATATCAAACTTTTTTGGCAAGAGAAAATAAAGTGTACATTGCCAATGCATTATTAGACACTATACAGTACATATACTGTAGGTATAAAACATATTGAATGCTGAGTTTAATTTGCTGAAGTTTAAAATCTCAAAACTATTATTTTCTCTGGCTGCCATTCAGGCTCTTCAAGTACACCTGGCTGCAGCTACTGAATGGCCAAATCCGTCTCAGTCTGAATCGCACACACGTTGGGTCTCTCTCAGGTGGTTTCATTTTTGACACTGGATCAGATGAAAGTGAATGAGCATTTTCGGGCAATGCAAAGCTTGCCCATATCTCTGCCACACCTGGTTTACTGCTTGCGAGTGAAATCTCCATTCTCCATATCTACTATCAATCCACACTATCAATTTCTGTGTGAGGATGTGCATTTGAGTCGAGCGTGTACCTCCTGAAAATGTATAAATACCATTTTAGCCACAGAAAGTGTGGGAAAACATTAGTGAAGTTTCACCCACTGTACACAGGTGCCTGTATTTGTTCCTGTCCCGGAACTCACCTGCTCGTACCTGACAATATACGGGATGAGACCGGCTCAACCCGGAGATTGTAGAACCTCACAAAGAGGAACATTCATCTTAAAGAGACTTTTGCAGTACTGCAAAAATACTGCATTACAAAGTTTCAGTTGCATCAGAAAAATATCATCCAAGAAGGATTATATATATATATATATATATATATAATCCTCACTTATATATAAGTGAGGACAAAAGTTTAATTTAAATTTAAGAATTTTTTTTTATTTTTTATTTTTTATTTTTTTATGTGCTTTTTGGAGCGTCAACATTTTGCCATCCATTCACTTGTATTGTATGGACCTCCAGAGCTAAAATATTCTTAATTTGTGTTCTGAAGAAAGAGAGTCATACACATCTGGGATGATGAGAGAATTTTCATTTTTGAGTGAACTATTTCTTTAAGTAGCACATGGGGGGCCACATTGTCCCCCTTTTGAGACACAATGTTCCACATTGATTTAGTTCTTGTATCTTTTAAGTCCAGCAATAGTTGTGTTCTCATTCTAATGCATGATGCACAATTTTCTGAAGTTTGTGACTGGTGGAATATTCTGCCTGAAGTATTGCTCTACAAAGGTTGATACTTTTCTATCAGGCATTGGAAAAAAACTTGATAAAGGCTAAGCATAATTATAAATTATTTGATCATCTCTACTTTCCTGGTAATTTATTATACAAATTAAAGGAATAGTTCACCCAAAAATAAAAATTTGCTGATAATTTACTCACCCTCAGGCAAAACTCTGTGCAAGTTTCTATTGTAAACAATGACGCGCTTCCTGACTCCTCCTCCACATGACGCGTGACCTTACCAATGAGTTTACATCATCCCTCTCATGACCGTACGTCACAGAGATGTACGGAAGCGAACATTTGTAGTTAAAAAGTATATAAGTATTGTTTAGTTTCTCAAAATAACCAATCGTTTGTGTTCAGAAGAACTTTATTTGTCGACTGGAGTTGTGTGGATTATTTTGATGCACCCTAAATATGTATTTTGGACTGTCAGAAAATGGAGTACATTCACTTGCATTGTTTACAGGAGGAGGCCTGAAATGAAATCCTAAAAGTCTTAAATTCTGTTTTGATGAAGAAAGAAACTCAGATACATCTTGGATGGCCTGAGGGTGAGTAAATTATCAGCAAATTTTAATTTTTGGGTGAACTATTCCTTTAACACACTCTCTATATTAGGGGTCGTTATTATTAAAACTAACAATATTATTAAAAAATACTATTATTAAAAATGTCACTGTTTTATTCTATTACATTAATACTTTTAAAGATACTCAAGTTATTCAGCCAGAAGTAGTGAGTGATTTTCTCGTTTCCTTGTTATTGCTGTTTGATTAATAGCCTTTTTATGACATAGCCTACTAGACAGTTCTCAATTCGGTTACATGTACACTTCAAGTCTGACATTTTGATACATATACGCTTTTTGTCCCACTGTTTACGTTAAATTTAGACCAAACCAACTGCATTTACTTTAATGCCTCACCAAGACGGGCATTGGCGGAATTATGAAGTGTATTTGACCATTTAGGCACGTATCCGCATTAGCGCACAAACATTAGCCGCCTGTCAATCAAACAGCATGCAGCTACAGACATCAGGAAATAAAAAGTCAATCTTTTATATTTTATCTAGATCAACCAACCATTGGTTGTCTTGCTATCGTGATCGATGTAATGAACACCCCTGTTCTAGATGTAGAACATAGGTTAAGTATAGAAAATTACTCAAAATGTATCATCGATATCTTCTTTTTTTGTTTGTTTTTTTTTTTAGATAAATTTAAAGTTTGTTTTATCGCCCAGCCCTATTGATAACATTGCCCTAGTCTTTCACATCAACCCAATAATCTCAGTGATAGATAGCTAATTTACAGGCTACATTACAGACACACAGAATCTATTAATCAGAAATATGTAATTTACCTTGATATGTTTCTTAAAATTAGAGGCAGGATTCATGCTGATATCTGGCTTGAGCAAGTTAAACTCCCATGACACAGTCAGGCAATTGGCCTTTTTCACTACGAAAAGCCCTTTCAGGTGCGGCTGTGATGTTCAGGTGTTGAAATGTGTTTGAGGCATCCTCCACATCCATAACAGTTGGTGCCAGTGTTGATGTAGTGACACTAGGGGTCACTCTTGGGAGCCCCAAACACCTCTGATTTTGAAAAAAGACCAATGGGAATTGGCGAGTGGAATTTGCATGCCACTCCCCCGGACATACGGGTATAAAAGGAGCTGGCTCGCAACCACTCATTCAGGTTTTGTGCTGAGGAGCCGAGACAAGGTCCCGGCCATTTCAGCGGGTAGTTCAGTGTTGTGGCAAGAGGGACACAACATCTCGTTCCCTCCATCAGGGAACGGAGGCTACGAAAGTAACCAGGATGTTCCCTATCTGTCACTCACACAACGTTGTGTCGATGTAGTGACACTAAGGGTCCCTACACGAAACGCCACAATAAGCTGAATTGTGTTACATGGACTGGCGGTGCGAGACGGGCAGACCGCTGTATGCCTCGTAGCCAGCGCACCAGGCCATCACGTAACCTCCCCCAATGCTCTTATGAGCATCGAATGGTCCTTTGGGAACAAGTCGACTTGCCCAACAAATAGGGACAGGCTAGCCCAGCCATGGCCTCTTTTCCTCTTTTTTCTCCCCAAAAAGAGTGGAATTTTGTTTACCAGCTCGGGGCCATAAGTATCTACATCGGGGGGGGGGGGGGTCACTCCCAAGGGGAAGACACCACGGAGACCACACCCCGCCCGGAGGGGGGGAGGGCATTTTGAGTGGAAATACGTCACATGGTCATACTGAGTCTTGTCAGAAGTATGGCATGTGGAGAAGTCCCATGGTAGGTCCTACCCAAGATGGGAGGAACTCTACAAACATGGTGACCGGGCTTAGTTTGCACATGTACTGTGCCGGCAGAGAGTTTCTTCACAAACTAGCCTGCCACAGGGATAAGGAGGAAAGTTATCCAGGGATCACAACTTGTGAACATGACTGGGAGTCAAAAGCGCACGTCTTCACCTCAGGGGAGGGGAAAGGAGCTATGCGCAAGCGGTACACCTGGTCAGCTGTCCCGGAACTCACCTGCTCATGCCTGACAATATAAGGGATGAGACCGGGTCAACCCGGAGATTGTAGAACCTCGCAATGGTGTTGGGTGTTGCCCAGCCCGCTACTCTGCAGATGTCTGCCAAAGAGGCATCATCGGTCAGGGCCCAGGAGGCCACCACAATCCTAGTAGAGTGGGCTTATAGCCCCATGAGGGCCGGCACATCCTGAATGTGATATGCCATCACGATGGCGTCAATGACCCAATGGGTGATCCTCTGTTTGGAGACAGCACTCCCTTTCCACTGTCCGCCAAAGCAGACAAAGAGCTGCTCGAAGCTTCTAAAGCTCTGCGTGTGATCCAAATATATGCATAAAGCACACACCGGACACAGCAACCCATTGTGGGTCTGCCTCCTCCTGGGGCAGTGCTTGCAGGTTCACCACCTGATCCCTAAACGGGGTCATGGGAACCTTGGGCACATAGCCCAGTCAGGGTCTCAGGATCACATGAGAGTAGCCCAGACCGAACTTCAGGCACATTTCGCTGACAGAGAACGCCTGCAGTTCCCCTACCCTCTTGATGGAAGTGAGCGCAGTCAGGAAGGCAGTCTTCAAAGAGAGTGCCTTAAGCTCAACTGACTCCAGGGGCTCGAAGGGAGCTCCCCGTAGACCCTGAAAGACTACAGAAAGGTCCCACAAGGGCATGAGGTGCGGTCTGGAGGGATTCAACCTCCTAGCGCCTCTCAGGAACCTGATGATCAAGTCGTGCTTCCCCAAATACTTACCATCTACTGCATCGTGATGTCCAAGGGCCAGACATGGAGATTTCAGAGGTCTGGTCGTGGATGCCAGATGCTGCCCCGTCCCTGAGAAAGAAGGTCCTTCCTCAGGGGAATTCACCGGGGGGAGCTGTCGCGAGGAGTGTGAGGTCCGAGAACCACGTCTGGGTGGGCCAGTAGGATGCTACTAGGACGACCTGCTCCTCGTACTCCCTGACCTTGCACAGGGTATGTGCAAGTAGGCTCACTGGGGGAAACGCATATTTGCCATGCCTCGGTCAGGGCGTACCAAAGCGGGCAGCGGAAGGATTCCCGGGAAGCAAACAGGTCTACCTGTGCTCAACCGAATCGACTCCAAATCAGCTGGACCACCTGGGGGTGGAGTCTTGCAGCGACTTGAGGCGCAACGGGAGCGTAGGCCACCTTGGCAGTTGATGTACGCTACCGTCGCCGTGTTGTCCATCCGGACCAACACATGCTTGCCCTGGGTCAAAGGCCGGAGCCTCCGCAGGGCAAACAGTACTGCCAACATCTCGAGGCAGTTGATGTGCCAACAAAGCCGCGGGCCAGTCCAAGAGCTGGCGGCTGCGTGCCCATTGCATACGGCACCCCAGCCCATCTTGGAGGCCTCCATCGTAACCACGACGTGCCTAGAGATCTGCTCTAGGGGAACCCCTGCCTGTAGAAATGCTAGGTTGGTCCAAGGGCTGAAGAAGTGGAGACAGATCAGCGTGATGACCACGCGATGTGTCCCGCGGTGTCATGCCAATCTCTGGACTCAAGTCTGAAGCCAGTGCTAAAGCGGTCTCATATGCATCAACCCGAGCGGTGTGGCCACCGCTGAGGATGCCATATGCCCCAGGAGACTCTGAAAAAGTTTCAGTGGAACTGCTGTCCTCCGTCTGAACGCCTTCAGCACCGATTGTGCATGCTTGTTCGTGAGGATCAAGATAGTTTAGGATGTGGACACCCACTTCCCTTAGCGGGGCAACGGCTGCTTCTGCGACCTTCGTGAAGATGCGAGGGGACAAGGACAGGCGGAAGGGGAGGACCTTGTACTGGTATGCCCGGCCCTCGAAAGCAAACTGCAGGAAGGGTCTGTGTCGATGTAAACCTGAGATGTGGAAGAAAGCGTCCTTCAGGTCTACTACCATGAACCAATCTTGATGCCGGACACTCGCTAGAATGCGTTTTTGCGTTAGCATCTTGAATGGGAGTCTGTGCAAAGCCCGGTTCAGTACTCACAGGTCCAAGATTGGCCGCAACCCTCCGCCTTTCTGTGGTACAATGAATTAGGGGCTGTAAAACACCTTCTTCATCTCGGCCAGAGGGACAGGCTCTATCGCACCCTTCCGTGAAAGGGTTGCGATCTCCGCACGCAAGATAGTGGCATTCTTGCCCTTCACCAAGGTGAAGTGGATGGCGTTGAACCTGGGCGGGTGCCTGGCGAACTGAATCACGTAGCCGAGTCGGACAGTCCGGGTCAGCCATCGCGACAGGTTGGGAAGCGCAAGCCACGCGTCCAAGCTCCGGGTGAGGGGGACCAAAGGGACAATCTCGTCGGACGTACCGGTGGGTGGGACCTGAGGCGCCACGTTGAGAGGGCTCAAGCCCCATGGCCGTGCTGAGTCCAGGGACATCGAAGCACTTACCTGTCTCCTGATACCCACTATAGGATCGGCCGGGGAGGGGGGAGGAGGAATATCGTCCCCGCAGTCCGTCGGAACCAACCTGGTGTGGCCGTGTTTGTGCCACAGCTTGGCGCGCAGGGGTGGGGGGGGCCACCCCTGGAGCGCCATACCTTGCGAGCCAGTTCTTTTTATACCCGTATGTCCGGGGAAGTGGCATGCAAATTCCACTCGCCAATTCCCATTGGCCTTTTTTCAAAATCAAAGGTGTTTGGGGCTCCCAAGAGTGACCCCTAGTGTCACTACATAAACACAACTTCGAGTGAGTGACAGATAGGGAAGTACAGTTACGGCACTTAAAATGTACTCAAGTAAAAGTATACAATTTTAAAACTACTTAAAAAAGTATAATTCCTGAGGAAAACTACTTAATTACAGTAATGTGAGTATTTGTAAGTCGTTACTTTACACCCCTGGGTGTGTCCAAACATTTTAGCTGGTATTATGTCTGGAATTTCAGCCCCCTTGACTCCTGAAGTCTTAAAATCACACTAAGGTTGGGGCATATGTAAAAACACACCCACATCCACACAAAGCTCCTAGCCAAGGTGTGTTCACAGCTAAAATGCATGAAGGAATTCCTTGTCCCCCAGTTTCTGTAGCCAGTAGTTTCACATAGAACAGATGACACAACACACACTGAGGCTCAACTCTGCCTCCACCCAATCAGCTACATCACATGAGAGGGAAAAAAAAAGGTATACCGTTACCCACCAGAGACAGGCTTCATGGAAAACAGCAATGCATGTGGGGGAACTCCTACAGTCAGGGGACAATATGGCATTGACCTTTGCAGCAGACCGTTACTAAGTTTTTCCTTTTTATTCTCCCTCTTTAAATTCAAGGCCTTAGTACAGTGCCATTATGCAGATGCAATATCTGTGTTCCGTTGATAATATCAGATAGAGGATTTTGTGAGCCGATTTTTCAAGGGATATCAATAACTAAGTTTCAAGGAATAGTTCACACAAAAATTAATACTCTGTCATCAAATACTCTCAATGCCCTCATGTCATTACAGACCTGTATGACATTCAATAGTGGAACAAAAAAGTTATAGCACAATGTCCAAGCTGCTCTTTTTCATACAATGAAAGTGAAAGGTGATCATGGCTGTCAAGACTTTCAGTCAGAGCCTCACAAAAAGCTGTGTTATGGCTTCAGAAAACTTCATATGGACTGTTATGGTGCTTTTTTGTCCTTTTTGTAGCTTGGCAGCTCCTAGTCCCCATCCACTTTCATTAAACATTCTGCTAAACTTCTTTGGTGTTCCAAGGAAGGAATAAAGTCAAATAGGTATGGAACCCGTTACATAAGTAGATAATATATATATGTATAATATATATATATTGTTTAGGTTGAAATATCCCTTTAACTTGAACAATATTACATGTGTGTTGTATCTTTTTCTGACAGGAAAGAGACAATGATTTGCATTGGTGCTTGCATTGCCATTGCGCTGAATTGTTGAACTTACAAAATGTTGCCGTTAATGCAGCAGCAACAAACCACCATATCTTCCCGGTCCTGCTCGACCCGATCTGAGCGGAATTCGAACCGGCGTCAGCCAGCATTGAAGGTGGCCACGCTAACGAGGAGGCTAAAGTTTACAGCATCTAGCGGCAGTCACTAGTGCACCTCTTGAGCCCAGGGGAGTGAGGTTTACATATACCACACAGCTATCATGTACCAGCTGGCCCCTGTTACACACACCCCCCTAAACCTCACTCCCATCCAGGTCATGGCACACTGTAACCGGTCCTGCTCGGCCCGCTTTTAGTGGGATTCGAACCGGCATCAGCCGACATTCGAGGCGGGTGTGCTTACAAGGAGGCTAAAGGCTACAGCCTCTAGCGTCAGTCGCTAGTGCACCTCTTGAGGCCAGTGGAGTGAAGTTTACACATACCGCACAGCTATCCTGTACCAGCTGGCTCCTGTTACACTCACCCCCCTAAACCTCCCTCGCACTCACTCACTGCACCACTGCTCCACTGTGACAGTTGTTGGCTTAGAAGAAACTCACTGTAGAAGAGGACAGTTCACACTTGCATTGAGTTAGGAATTGTGGCCATACATATTTTGAAACAGAAAAAAAATAATATTTTAATTACTTCACTTTTGATGAAGTAATTAGTAAAGTAATCGTATTACAATTTTAGAGAAACAATAAGTAATTTGTAGTGGATTACTTGTTTTTGAATAACTTACCCAACACTGATTGTGGATGATACAATGGGTCTCATTCACTAAGCGTGCGTACGCACGTATTTGTGTGAGAAATCTGTGTACGAACGCTTTCACCCAGAAATCATAACTCCTCAATAAGTTCGGACTAAAACTTTATTTTACATTTGAAAAATTTTAGAACCAAATGAACTCACTCATAAACAAAAAAATCACATACTCCTGGTGTCCTTATAAACATGGAATAAACACAAAATTTAAATGAAATTATACACAGTCTTATGTATAGTCTTTATTTACAAGTAACAAAAAATGTGTGTATTATAACTTGTGCTATGGTGTTCTGCCTGTGCACGCTGACTATTGGATGTACTTGGATGGGCTGGTGGAATACTCCTATTCAGCATGAAAAAGGTTTGTCAGATAGTTTTTGCATGTTGTGTATTGCACAACATTGCAATGGCAGGGGGAGTTTTTTTTTTTGTTTGTTTTTCTTTTTTTTTTTACTTTATAGCACTGCTCGAAGTGCAAAATTTGTGTCACAGTACCGGCATTGATTCTAAATGTATAAGGTGTCAATACGCTGTCCTGTTCGCCAAATGATCAGGCGAAGCCGCGAAGTGGGAGAATATCCATGGATTCCTTTCCACGTTGAGCACTGCCTTATAGACAACATGCACAGTTTGAACCAGTGGACAATGAGGCACAGATAATTGCTCCTGCACACCCTTACAAAAAATCTAGAGTTCTGGCAAACTTGCCACAAACTCCACCACTCATTATTTTCACATGCAAATGAGTTTGCAATTCATTGCAAATGTTTGCCAGATGTTTGCAGCTCATCACCAGTAGTGGTGGACATGCAGCGAACCTTTGGCGACAATGAAGAGTTTGCTGCAAAGCTCATTTGCATGTGAAAATTAACGAGTGGCGAATATGCGGCAAGTTTGCGGCAACTCTAGATACTTTGCAAGGGTAGGCGTTGCTCCAAGCACCCCTTCAGTTCATCCAACATTTACAGTGGTATATATTATTAAAAAAATTCTAAATTGTAATGCTGTACTGCGCTGTTTTATTTTTTATGTTTTTTGGTCTTTTGCTTCAGTGGCATCTCTCTCTACACATTTACAACTGTACAGTTGTGGTGGTGCTAAAAGCGATTACATGGAGATGGTTTGGGTGTTTTTTTATGCATAATACAAACTACAGGCACATGCTCCTTCAATTTGAATTATTTTCATTAACATTAGATTGGTTTAGATTGAATTGGTTTCATTAACATTAGAACGAAGGTAAGAACAAATGAATGTGCGTATGCGCCTGTTCTGAATCTTTTCTTGTGCGTATAGCTACGCAAAATCATATCAAACATAACAAAAATCATAACAAAAGTTTTGTAGAGTCATTTGTTGTGTTTTTACATGTTCAACAAGCAAAATACTTCATAGCTAATAATGACACATTGTCTAATGTCTTGATTCTTTGCTCAAAACGATTAAAAAGAAATGAATAAATTGCTTGATATCTTGATTCCTTGCTTTTTTCAAGGTGTCTTAGTGCCACAAGAGATGTATTTTATCCTCAGGCAAAAGCTCAAAATGTATTGGTCCAAAAAGCAATTGCTATCCAACCATCTGTTGATAATTTGACCCCTAGTCCAAACAGTCAGACTGAAACTTGAGAGAACTGTCTTACACAATAAGAAAAAGTATTAACAACCCAACCCATGAAGCCATGTGTGAAGTCCAGGCCTCAAAGTGCTCTACTGTGAGAGGTTAGGAGTTTATTAAACTATGAATGTTCCCTATTGCTCCTCAGAGGGTCTTTAAAATGCTTTAAAGCGCCAATCTCATCTATGCACCTGCAAACAGGCGGCATCCCAGGTTAATTTTCTTTCCTCTCAGTACATGTACAAGCCGGAAAACCAGAACCTTCAAGGAAGGTGTTTCACTTATAAACTGTAGCAAAATACGGCTGCCACTACTATTTTGAGTGCTTAAAGGAATATTCCGGGTTCAATACAAATTAAGCTCAATTGACAGCATTTGTGGCATAATGTTGATTATCACAAAAATTACTTTTGACTCATCCCTCCTTTTCTTAAAAAAGAGAAGAAGCAAAAATCGAGGTTACAGTGAGGCACTTATATGGACTTATAACTTATAATGGGCCCATTTTTGGAGGATTTGAAGGCAGAAATGTGAAGTTTACAATTTTATAAAAGCACTTACAATTCTTCTGTTAAAATGTATGTATTATTTGAGCTGTAAAGTTGTTTAAATCATTGTCATATTAGGGTTTTAGGGTTTGTTGATATTACATTGTCATGAGTTAGTAGTTTAGTAAGCGATTTTATCAAACCAAAATCATGTTAACACAGATATTGTTTATGTCTTGTGGCAAAACATTTGGAAAAGTGAGTATTTTAAAATACAAATTGACCCCGTTCTTTTCCATTGTAAGCGCCTTACTGTAACCCAGATTTTTGCTTTTTTCAAAGAAAAGAAGGAGGGGCAAGCCAAATAAATGTTTGTGATCAATAATATGCCACAAATGCTGTCGATTGAGCATAACATGTTTTGAACCCGGAATATTCCTTTAATTCCGTTCTTTACAAACAGAGTTTATCTTCAACTTTGGTATTTACGGGAGTGACAACCGGCTTAAATCGTACCAGTCTAATTTTTTTGAGGTCAGACTAAAAGCCCTAGATAATGTCATTATAGCTTGGCTTTGTCTAGCACATATTCATGTTTATCGGACCACGAGCCTCAGTGCTGTTGGCATGCTTCTAAAGATAAAGTTGATGTGTGACATGATTAACTTTCTTAAATACATGGACAGACAAAATAAAAAGGAACAGCAAAGACACCAAAAAGCTAAAAGCGGAATTAATTTAATGTCGCGAACAGATCTGCATGCAGTTGAAGCATCTCAAACTAAGCTTTTACAGGGCAAGGATGTAACTGAAAAGGGGATTCATTTCCACATGCAGTTTTTTACATGGCCTTTTCCGAGTTTAGCTCTACCACGACTTGAACAAAATATGTTTTTTGCATGCGTTTGCATTCAGGAAGGGTATGCTTTGAAAGTTTCCACCAAAACGTAAATTATTACAATAAATGTTAAAAGTCCACTTCACAGCTCTGTTGCAAAACAAGATAAAGTGCTAACTGGAGACACACGGCTCAGTGTTTCTATTGTTATGTGGGACAGTCATTAAAAGTGTTAGCTGTTGCGATGACTCATGGCTTGTTATGGCTTTCTAGAGCAAAGCAAATGGGATGGCCAAACTGGTGAATGTGGTTTGTCTGTCTGAATGCACTGTAGTGACTTTATAACCTCAGAACAACTTGTTTTCCTTTTGGAGAATATTATAAGAAATCTCCTGTTGTTTTGAGGATATTAATTTTGTTCTTCAAGAAACTTAAAGGGATAGTTCACCCAACAATATATGAGGTGTTAAGTCAATGGGGTCCAAAACTTTCAAGCTCCAAAAAGGACATCAAGACAGCATAAAAACAATACATACAATTTAAGTGGTTTAATCCATGTCTTACAAAGGGATATGAACACTTTGGGAAAGAAACAGAACACAATTTAAGTCCTGATTCACTATAAAACTTGACATCCACAGTCCCTTTAGCATGTTCATGAGATAAGCTCAATTACACTTCCTGGCACTCGATGCATGTATTGAAATTATATTGGGTTGAAAAAGCGATGAAAGTATTTTATTTTCTGGGTGAACTATTCCTTTAACGTTAATAGTGTGTAGTATGCATACTGTGGTACTGGTATCTCAGATGTTTCTTTATTGGTTCACAAGTTAACCAACTATTAAAGGTATGTATGTCATTCTCTTTCTGAAAAAAAAAAAAAAACAAAAACAAACAAAAACAAAAACAAAAAAAACAGTAAAAAGGTAGTCAGTGAAATAATGTGCATCTATTGGAAATAGTGTAGAGTTCTTCAGAAAAGCCCCCAAATTGCCTATACAGCATTTTGTATTTTCTCTGGATGTGCTGTTGCAGGGGGTTGGCTAAGCAAAACAGCACAACTCAGCTTCACGCTCAATGAAATGACACATTTAAGATTCTTGTGAAAGGCAGAAGTCACATTACCTCACTCTTTCCACTCTTTTCCTGAGTGCCTGCAGGAAAAAAAGAAAGAAAAGAAACTGCACTCCCTGTGTAAATATTCTCATTTTCCACTAGTAACACATCCTCCAAGAAATGTTATTCTATTTTATCACCGCATAATCTCGCTACTCCCTTTGCTTTTTAGGAAATACAATATTATTGGAAGATGTATTAGGTGGTAAAGTGAATTCCTGTTTATTAGTATTATCAATGTTGCAGCTGAGGTTGATTATGTTCATTAAATAGACACTTCCCTTCAAAAGTTTGTAAATACTAAGACATTTTTGTTCTAGAAAGAAATCGTCCTGGTTACTTTCATAACCTCCATTCCCTGATGGAGGGAACAAGACGTTGTGTTGATGTAGTGACACTAGGGGTCACTCTTGGGAGCCCCAAACACCTCTACTTTTTTTAAAAAAGGCCAATGAGAATTGGCGAGTGGAATTTGCATGCCACTCCCCCGGACATACGGGTATAAAAGGAGCTGCTATGCTGCTATAGGTTTTGTGCTGAGCAGCAGAGACCAGGTCCCAGCCATTTCAGCGGGTAGTTCAGCACTGTGGCAAGAGGGACACAACGTCTCAGTCCCTCCATCAGGGAACGGAGGTTACGAAAGTAACCAGGACATTCCCTATCTGTCACTCACTCAATGTTGCGTCGATGTAGTGACACTAGGGGTCCCTATACAAAACACCACAACTATCTGAACTGTGTTACGTGAACTGGTGGTGTGTGACGGGCAGACCGCTGTGTGCCTTGTAGCCAGCACACCAGGCTGTCACGTAACCTCTCCCAACGCTCTTATGAGCGTCGAACGGTCCATCAGGAACAAGTCGACTGCCCAACTATAGGGACAGGCTAGCCCAGCCGAGGCCTCTTTCCCTCTCGTTTCTCCCCAAAAAGAGTGGAATTTGTTAACTGACTGGGAGCCATAAGTGTCTGCATCGGGGGGTGTCCCTTCCAAGGGGAAGACACCGCGGAGACCACACCCCACCCAAAAAGGGGGGGGGGGGTATTTTGAGTGGAATACATCACATAGTCTTACAAAGTCTTGTCGGAAGTATGTCATGTGGAGAGGTCCCATGGTAGGTCCTACCCAAAGGGGGAGGAGTTTCTACAGAGCATGGCGACCGGGGCAGAGGGGCCTCTTCCCAAGAAAGATGCAGTTTGCCGACAGGGAAATGATTTTGTGGAAAATATCACATGGGGTCCGAATCGACTCCAAATCAGCTGGACCACCTGATGGTGGAAACTCCACTCTCCCCTGCCCATAGAAATGCAAGGTCGGTCCAAGGGCTGAAGAGGCGGAAACAGATCGGCGTGTTGGTCACGCGATGTGTCCTGCGGCGCCATGCCCATCTCGGGACTCAAGTCTGAAGCTAGTGCTGAAGCAGTCTCATATGCATCAACCCAAGCAGTGTGGCCACCGCTGAGGATGCCATATGCCCCAGGAGCCTCTGAAAACGCCTTCAGACAGTTCAGCACAGACTGCACGCTCTCGTTCGTGAGGCACACTGTCATCGAGACTGAGTCCAACTCCAAACCGAGAAAAGAGATGCTCTGAACCGGGGAGAGCTTGCTCTTTTCTCAGTTGACTCAAAGCCCCAGTTGGCTGAGGTGCCGGAGCACGAGGTCCCTGTGTGCGCACAGCAACTCTCGAGAGTGAGCTAGCCAGTTGTTGAAATAGTTGAGGATGTGGACGCCCACTTCCCTTAGCGGGGCAAGGGCTACCTCTGCGACCTTTGTGAAGACGTGAGGGGACAAGGACAGGCCGAAGGGGAGGACCTGGCCTTCGAAGGCAAACCGCAGGAAGGGTCTGTGTCAAAGTAAGACCAAGACATGGCAGTATGCGTCCTTCAGGTCTACCGCCGCAAACCAATCTTGATGCCGGACGCTCGTTAGAGTCTTTGCGTCAGCATCTTGGACGGGAGTCTGTGCAAAGCCTTGTTCAGCACTCGCAGGTCCAGGATTGGTTGCAACCCACCGCCTTTCTTCAGTACAATGAAGTAAGGGCTGTAGAACCCTTTCTTCATCTCGGCTGGAGGGACAGGCTCTATCACGCCCTTGCGCAGAAGGGTAGCGATTTCCACACGCAAGGTAGCGGCGTTCTCGCCCTTCACTGAGGTGAAGCGGACACCGCTGAACCTGGGTGGGCGCCTGGCAAACTGAATCGCGTAGCCAAGTCGGACGGTCCGGGTCAGCCATCTCGACGGGCTGGAAAGCGCAAGCCATGCGCCCAAACTCCGGGCGAGGGGGACCAAGGGAATGATCACGTTGGATGTACCGGTGGGGCGGAGCTCGAGGTGCCACATCGTGGTTACTTGAGCCCCGTGGCCGTGCTGAGTCAAGGGACATTGAAGCACTTACCTAGCTCCTGCCGCCCACCATAAGATTGGCCGAGGAGGGGGGAGGAGGAATCTCGTCCCCGTAGTCACTGAAGCCAATCCCGTGTGGGCATGTTTGTGCCACAGCTGGGTGCACAGGGGCGGGGGGTCCGCTGCTGGGGCACCATACCTGCCAAAATGGGATGGTGGATGGTGGTCGTGACGGCGGCTGTGCGCACCGAATATGTGACCCAGGAGATGAGGGAACCATTCTTTTGTCAAGCTTTTGGGTGCCGCAGCCTCCTGGGCATGCGGTGACAAAAGATTCTCCTCCCTGCCCTCCACCGGGGGATGGAGTGGTCTGTCGACCAGCCCCAGAGAAGTGGGTCTCCTCACCCCTGGGTCGCCCATCTCGGGGGCGCTTCGAAGCCTTCCTCGGGTTCTTAGCGGCCGGCCGCGAGATGGGTGGCGTCTGCTTCCTGCGGAGGGCTCCACACCAGAGCCGGGCCACGGGGGTGGGCTGCGGTGGAGCCGGTATTGTTTCTGCAGGAGGACGCCCTTGGCGACGTGCAGACAGGGTGCGGGGTCTTAAGCCGTGCCGGGGGTGTGGTCTCCGCGGTATCTTCCCCTTGGGAGTGACACCCCCCCAACGTAGACCTGGTGGCCCCAGTCTGTTAACTCTTTTTTTGGGGAGAGAAAAAAAAGAGAGGAAAAGAGGCCACGACTGGGCTAGCCTGTTTCTATCTTTTGGGCAGTCGACTTGTCCCTGAAGGGCCGTTCGACACTCATAACAGCGTTGGGGGAGGTTATGTGTTGGCCTGGTGCGCTGGCTATGAGGCAAACAGTGGTCTGCCCATCACACACCGCCAGTTCACGTAACACAGTTCAGCCAGTTGTGGCGTTTCGTATAGGGACCCCTAGTGTCACTATATCGACACAACGTTGAGTGAGTGACAGATAGGTAACGTCCTGGTTACGTGCATAACCTCCGTTCCCTGATGGAGGGAACAAGACGTTGTGTCCCTCCTGCCACAACGCTGGACAACCCGCTGAAATTGCCGGGACCTTGTCTCAGCTTCTCAGCACAAAACCTGAATGAATGGTTGCATACCAGCTCCTTTTATACCCGTATGTTCGGGGTAGTGGTATGCAAATACCACTTGCCAATTTTCATTGGCCTTTTTTCAAAGACCAGAGGTGTTTCGGGCTCCCAAGAGTGACCCCTAGTGTCACTACATCGACACAACATCTCGTTCCCTCCATCAGGGAACGGAGGTTACGCAAGTAACCAGGACGTTGACTTCATGAAGAAATACACGGACATCATTTTTGATGTTGCTTTGGAATTAAGCGATTCGGATAGAGTGATTTTTGCTACTATTGGTAAAAGAAAAATCATAGCTCATCGTTTTGACACATTAGTGCCGCTGTGTGGACGCAAATGGCATTGCGAACTTTTTGATGCTTTTTCTTTTGACAGTATTTTCCTTCCTATTTTGAATATTCAGCCATTGCCCTGGGAATTTTTTTTTTCTTCTATATTTCATAGTTCTTTTTTTTTTTCTTTTTTTTTTGACGCTTTGCAGTGTTTTTCATTTCAAGATTTGGAAATCCTTTTTGAATGGACATCTGCATAAACTTACTGAACTGTTAACAGAGTTTTGTTTTGAACGAATCTGCATTACTGTGTGTTTTTCATGGAAAAGTCTGCCTTGTCTATTGGAAACGCTCACGTGGATGTTTTTTTTATTATTTTCTCTGAACTGTTCTTCTTGTGTTTGAAAGGGAAAAGACTTGCTGTTTTTGAACAGGTCACTGTTAGTTGATCTGATTACCCTGCCATACCTGGACAGTCCAACGCCAGCCCAGTTCTGCAGCGAGGTAAAATTCAAATCTTGAGTTGTAAATCTCACTCAGGTATGTTGATTGACATGAGGAAAAGTATCTGATGTGGAATGTAACATTTATTGTGTACTGTTGAGTGAACTGGGTCTAATTTGAAAGTTCCAATAGAATGTTTTTTTTATTTTGTTGTTGTTTTTTTTTTTTTGGCTTGAGTATTACTTCAGAAAGAAAAGAGACTGAACAAAAGCTTGAAGCTAAATGAAGCTTTATTTCTTTGTTTGCATGTGGAATCATATGTGAAGTGAAACAAGGGTTTATCTGTGGTTCTCATTACTATTATTCTCTTTATTTTTATTTTATTGAACATTAAGAAAAATAAATCTAAAAATTCTGTCTTCTTGGAGTAGGGGCATTCCTCCTGTCTTGTAGGTTGGTAGAGGGGAAGAGGGGTTCATTAATTTCATCACACTCTTGGAAGCTACCGTGTACACTTTTAGTCCTGGAGCCTCCTCCTCACCAGTCACTGCTAAAAAAGAAAACAGATTATCAAGGCAGATAAAAACATACTTGGATAATAAGTACAGGAATTAATCATACTAGGAGTGTGGATTTAGATCCTGTCATTTTACTAGTCGTCCAAGATATTGCAGAAGAAATACTTACCTCTACATTGTAGTAAAATTTCCCACTACATAAGAATTAATTTTGTTTGTTTGTTCATTCATTTAGTTATACAGTCTTATATCTAAAACTGAGTCGATTTTCCACTCTCTGCCTTCTCTTCTATTTTCCTCTCTACCTGGATGCCCAACCCCTAGCCTTCAAGTGGAAAGGGAAAATAATTTTGTCTTTGCGACTAGTTGTTTCCAGATGTATCCTTCATCAGACCTGCTGTGAACTGCAGCACAGGCAAACTTCTCAGACAGGAAAGTGCAAAGCTAAGAAAGATGACTTCACCCTTAACAGTTAGACCTCTGAGGAGTCAGACTGAATAGGTGACAAAGAAAATAACGATAATGAGGACAAAATCAATTTTATTTTTTCATTTTAAGGCACTTTCCATTAATAGGGTACACATTGTTGTCTCATGTCGTCAACACCTTTAGGAGGCACAAATTCCATTTTTTTTAAATAATCAAACGTAAAAAACATGGAAGTTAAAAGCTCACAGCAGAAAGAGGAATTCAGAAAGTTTCTTATAAACCCCTGCCTCTTTCATTTCATGTGATAAAACATTAATGCTGTCTAAATGTTTACTAAGATAGCTTACACAATTCACCATTGTGAGGTTATTAGAGTAAGTGTGATAACATTGCAAACAATGTGATGAAGGCTTTCTTTTGAATTTGGGATTGAGAAGTATCCCACAAAAGCCACATCCTTTACCGCACTTGACTGTTGTCCTTAGCAACGAAAGAGTGTTTTTGTTGGGCTCATGTATTCAGATAGGAGACAAAGGCAGGCCTACATACAGTCATAAAGCCTGATTGTGGCCTGTAGGAACACTCAAAACCTGATAACACAAACGGTGCCAAAATCAAACAAAAGGATTCCAAACAGAATACAGATTCCATCAAGCCTTGCTCACTTTACACCTTGGTGTGAAATTCTGAAGGATCTAACTCTCAGCTCCTACTGGATGAAACGCATGACAGAACGCATCCCTCAACCATGACGTCATTGAGAGTATAAAACCTCAGAAATCCTAAGCTTTGCTTCCAGCAACAGTATGCACTGCATCTAGTTGCAGCCCTGCTGCTCCCATGTGTAGGCTCTTTGCCCAAGGAAGTAACATACATACCTGAACTTTAGCCATACAATCTCCATCTCGCTGGATGAGCCGAGATTTCTCAGTTTTCCACCGAGCACGCTAACGGATCCAAAGGAGACCACCGATCAATCCGCATCTCACCCTTTTGCCTGCAGAAGTGAAGAAGATTTCTCTTCCTTCTTCAACTGAGTTGACTTCGCTGATTTCTCCGCCAACCTACCAAGAATCAGCCGCCATACAGCCTGCCAACAGAGTGAGGAAACAGCCTCCTGTCATCACCCGAGCTTCAAGGAACCGAGTTGGAGTCAAACGACGGTTGAGCGCACATTCTATCTGCGTCCTCATACGACTCAAGAGGTTTATGTCTGGGTAGAGAGAGATTATTATAGTGTGTTATTCTTGTGTATCAAGGTAATTGCTTGTACAGTTTACGGACTGCCGAGTCCGCTCATTGCTGCTAAAAGTGGAAGCCCAGATACCGTACTTCCACCTGTCCAGTTGCACACTTTTTCAGGTTTGCCGTGAGTCCCGCCCATCTCAGCGACCTCAGAATGTATGAGGTTAATACGACCAGGAAGAGGAGAGAACACATCCGCAAATTCTTTTTGCAACTTGGCCACCTCCGTGAGCTGGGGCAGTGAGAGGTGGTCTCCACAAGGGACCGGGGTGAATGGATCGACTTTCACCTCTGGCCCGAGCTCCGCCCTATCTGGAACTACCGTTGCCATAGACACGAGGACTGCCTCTCTCCATAAATTTGACATGCTCCACCTCTATCCATTCGTTTAACCTCATAATCGAGATCCCCGACTCGCCGTGTAACCTCAAAGGGTCCTTGCCACTTGGCGAGTAATTTTGAGCTCGATGTGGGAAGTAATACAGGTACTTTGTCTCCCGGTGCAAATTCCCGTGACTGGGCACCCCTATTATAGAGCTTTGTGTCTCTTGAGCTTGGAGCAAATTTTGTTGTGACAGCTGACCCAGAGTGTGTAGCTTTGCTCGAAGATCAAGGACATATTGAATTTCATTTTTGCTTTGGGAAGGTCTTTCCTCCCACACCTCAAGTATGATGTCAAGGACCCCGCGGGGCCGGCGTCCACACAGGAGCTCGAAAGGGGGAAAACCCCGTGGAGGCTTGCGGGACCTCCCTGACTGCAAATAATAGGGGTTCCAGCCATTTGTCCCAATTTCTAGCATCTTCGTGCACGAACTTTCAAATAATGTTTTTCAGGGTTCGATTAAATCGTTCCACCCGCCCGTCAGTTTGCGGGTGATAAACGCTTGTGTGAATTGATTTAATCCCCAGCAATTCATAAAGCTTGTGTAGTGTATGTGACAAACGTTGTGCCTTGGTCGGTGAGGATTTCTTTCGGAATCCCCACCAGGGAGATAATTTTGAAGAGTGCCTCCGCAACACTGCGTGCTGAGATGTTGCGAATCGACACTGCAAACTGATATCCATGCTCTGACCGTTCTAATGGCCCGACGAGATCCATAGCAATTCTTGCGAAGGGGGCCTCGATCAACGGTAATGGCCGTAATGGCACTCTTGGGGTGGGTGGTGAATGGGTGAGGTGGGAATTAACCGTGGCCTCCACTCTATGTTCCCCCTGAAATTTAATGCTGGTAGTCACTACCGGATATTTGTGAATCACCTTGTGGTTTGTACCCAAAGCCCCATCATGAACCAAACCATGGTGAATCGAGGTTTGATTGCAACCAGAATCCACCAGGGCTTGGTATGTATGCCCCTTAATTTTTACCGGTATCCTGTACATCCCTGCTCGATCGGGGGCAGTCTGTGGCATATCGGGGACCTGAATCCACGTTTCCACCTCCATCTTGGACGCCCCCCGCCACTTCAACAGACCGGCCCAGGCTTCCCGGCTGCACCCATGGTGGCGGAGACATCAACCTGGGAAGGATGACAGAGAGGGCTAGGGGAGGGGGCCAGCAAATAGTGCAGCCTGCGAAGGCAGGGCACCAGATTGGGTAAAATCACTCCTCATTTCCGGGGAGTGGGTATAGGGTGAGAGGGAGGAAAGGGAGGGAAAAGAGGAGTAGGAGAAGCAAGAGGGAGAGAGAGAGATCTGGGCCTCCCCGGAAAGCAGCGGCAGCAGGTGGAGGGCCCATTGGGTCTGCGGCCAGCCAGAGGCGGTGGCTGACTGCTCAAAAAGGCCTCCAGGTCATTCATTCGAGCAGGAGGTGCGGCTTCATTGCTGCCTCCGGGGTCACCGCAGAGGATCCGCCTGGAGCTAGCCAGCTTAGTAAGGCCTGCCGATCCTCGACCTGGGCTTGGAGGAGCTCCTGGAAGCAGCGTTCCTGCTCGAGGAAAGCTTGCTGGTGAGACTCTTGGATGCTGGCCAGGGCACAGATGACTTTGTCCAGCGGTGAGGTGTCCATAGCGGCCCGTCTTCTTCCTTAATCCCCATATGGGCCACCAGTGTAGAGGGGTTCAAGTAGGAAGGACACGGGAGCCGGTTTCCCTGTCCACGTGAGTCAACTTTTAATGCAGATGTCTTCAGCTTCACAACAAAGAATTGGCTTTTCATCTTCATAATAAAGAATTGGCTTTTCAGCTTCACAACAAAGAACTGGCCTTTCAGCTTCAAAACAAAGTATTGGCTTTTCAGCTTCACAACAAAGTATTGGCTTTCAACTTCACAACATAGTATTTAGAACACACATAGCATCTCTGGTCTCTCTCCCAGTATGTCACTCAGGTGGCCTTTTAAAGCCTGTCTCCATCGTCCCTGAAATGAGACACTGGTGTTTAATATCAGTAATCACCAGGTGATGGCCCTTACCGCTTCCTCTCTCCCCAGTGACAGACACACGACCACATCCTGTTTCACAGCATGATTTGTTTTTCTATCAACATGGCAGCCAGTATGAATAATGAAGAAAAACCACTGTCTTACCTAAAGCAGCAAAGTCCAACACTTGAACCTGCATCATATATGTCATCATGTGCTGTACCCATCAACAATGTCAGAATCAACATAAGAAGTTTAGGATAAAATTCAATTGGGAATGCCAGCCTAACCTGTTCAAGGAATTTTGTCTAAAAATAAAATAATATTTTTCACTTAAGTCATCTCAGTGCATGCTTGTTTTGAGTTGATCCACAGTGCATACAGATGCCACTGGTTGATCGCATACAACTTCAAAGGCACATGTTGATACAACTTGAATGGAATCGTTTTTAATGCTTCCAAAATGTCATAAAAACGGTTTGTTTCATGAATCAAACTACTTTTTTATTTAAAAAAAAAAATTTGATTCTTTTTAGAAACTAAGGCATTTTCTCTGCATACACAATCGATGTAGAATGTTGCTCGGAGCCACTGATCCAGAGTCAGCTTTTTCATCCCATTCTCCCAGTTACAGGGAGCTGTAACACGGAGCAGTTCGGCTGCATAAGTCAGTAAATTGAGCGAGTATTTCACCCTGTGTATCATGTCGTGGCCAGTAGAAGACTAGTCTTATAATCCTTAATTATAATTAAAAAAAATGTAATGCAGTGTTTATTAACACATGAATCAATCGCGTTTCACTCAACCGATTGTTGATCTCATATTACGCTAAAACACCCAATTTGTTTGGCTTATATAGCTAATGTGCATGTGCGTTAGCGAGTTGATTGACAAGTGATGTGTGTATCTAAAAGGGGATTGGCTATTTTTCCTGCAAGGTGGGACTTCCTTTCTATAGCCATTGACTGTTGGGTGCTAGAGCTTTTTGGTTGGGCCTTCCAATTTCTCACATTCATTTAAATAGGCATGACTCATTTCTCTCTGCTAAATAGTCTCTGGCCTCATAATCTATAGAACTACAATGCCCATCATGCACAACGTCATCTCCCAAGTTTGCACACTATTACTTCTGATTTCTCGCAATACAGGGAAAGTAGAGGTGTACAAAAGCAACGCGTTACTTTATTTAAAAAGTAACTCTGATATTATAGTCTAAAATTTAAAAAAAATTGCATTATATTACAAAATAATCTGATTACGTAACATGCGTTACTTGTAATGCGTCACCCCAACTCTGCTCTCTACACTCTCAAACTACTTATATATTTGTAAAATATCTAAATATTTTGCAATAAACTTAAATATATATTGTTTCTATACTTATAGTCAACAACTTTAAATCAAGTTTATATATATTTTTATATATATATATATATATATATATATATATCATCATCCACAATGCTTCATGGGATTGTAGTTAATTCCCTCATAAAAGATGTTAAGTTCACAGTCTTTTACTTATGTCTTTTATCCAATTTTCAAATACTTTTCTGCTTCAAATCAAAGTTTGTAATAGTGTGATTCACTTCAGAGCTGGTTGGTTTGGTTCATGGCTTAGAACTCTTTATACAATTATTATGTAAAAAAAAATATTATTTTACTCTTTTTTTTTTTTCTTTTTTTAACCAGATGAAGATGAATTTGTAGGCTACATTAACTGTGGAATATGTTGTGGTTTCTCCTGATATTTCAGATAGTAATATCTGCATGAAACGGAATTTTCTTTTGTCTGTGCATGTATAACAACATTATTCTGGAGGCAAGAGGTTTCAAGCAATATGTGAAATGTCAAGCACACATTTTGCAGTGAATAATAAATACAAATTCAAACATTAAAAGAAATTAAAATAAAGTCAATATAGCCTACAAACAGGTGAAAGTCATGTAAGTCTATCATGAATTTTTACAAAAGGACACCATTATTTAGTAATAATAATAATAATAATAATAATAGTTAAATTTATGTAGCGCCTTACCAGAGTTCAAGAACACAAACTTTCAAATGTAGCACAGTTTAAAGAAGAAAAAAAGACGGAGCATGTTTCAGTTTATTCATTAAACATAAGGAGGAATATTCCTAATAGATGAATACTATATGGAGCATTTAAACCTTCATGGAGCATTTAAACTTTTTTTGGAATAAAGCCTTAACTAGTTAATAACCTTAATCGCTGATGTGGATATAAATGTGGTCAACTTTAAGAGATGGAAAGATGAGCTCTGACGTTAAATCACTTCAGGTCAGGAATTTAACATCGCGCTCAGGTTTATACATGAGAATCATGTGTTAATCGTGTGATACATTAACATAGACATTTCAAGAAGTGAAAAGTGTATAGAATGTCGTATCTTAGTTAATGTTACACTTGACAAGCTCCAGATGCGCATAATTAACAGAGACTGCAAACGGAGTTAAGACCGCACCCACCCGATCTGAAATCACAACGTGCACATTTTCATTCCTAAGGTTTACACAGATTCACAAGTTTGTTGTAATCTTGGATATGTATATTTAAAATGTTACTTTATCCTTGTGTTTTTTGCAGAATCAGTCATACAAGTATTTTTTATATTATTCAGATGAATCCATTATTCGTTTTGAAGTCATTATTTGTGCCTTTCCAAATAAGGTATTCGGCTTCGGGCACATCCCTAATAGATAGATTTATAGATAGATAGATGACAGACAAGACAACCTTCTTTTTACCCTCAAGATAAGCTGTCTGTTCTCTGGGACAAACTCTTGATGACAGGGACCACAGGAGTTGAATGGATTTTAAAGATCTTATGGGTAGATCTGTGTGCCTGACAGGAAAATTATGAAACCTTGAAAATAAAAGTCAAATCCAGAATTTGTTTAGCATGACAGCAGTCCAAAAAACAGCAAACACACACACATATACACACACTCTACTTTTCCTGTGATGTGGTACAGACGTCACCCGCTGTCTGTGCGGCCTTCAACCATCAGAAGTCATAAAATTCCACATGTTGCCCTGCCTCTAGACTGAACCAGCTCATTTGTGTCTCAGATCTCTAAACAAATTAGGACAGTTTGAGTACAAACAGACACACTAAATGTTCAAAAAAACCTTATTGTGCGAGTTTATACTAAAAACAATTTAGTGGCTTCAACAAATAATTGCAATGCATGCAAGATAGTTCAGTATAGAAATACTTTTTTTTTTATTATTCTCCATTTGCTACCTTTAATTAAGCTGTACTTGAGTTTGTTGTTCCCTTTCAAGTCGGTAACTTCAACACTGCATCTGTAGCTGATGCAATGGGAACTCCTCTCAGGAGTGACGATCTATGAAGCCATTTAAAATTAATCAAGGTTGGGCAGCGTTCAGACTCCGGTGGATGCATATGAGCCCCTGTGTCCTCTGGCTCACTACATCGATGCGTGGTATGGCCTTCTTGCCATTGCCAGTTGGGTACTGAGCAGCCATCTCTCTTCAAAAGCATTTTGTCCTCCACCATGACAGTATTGCTCTACAAAGTCTCCTCGCCAACAGTACTGGGGCGTGATGCACAGAAAGGCTTTTACAGCCATTATTTTCTTGTCGCTAAAAAGGATGTGGGCTGCAGCACATTCTGGACTTGAGACGCTTGAACTGAACACTTGCAAAGTCTCCATTCAATATGAGTGGCGTCTGTGTTTAGAATTACCTTGAAGAACTGGTTATTTTAACACAGTCAGAGGTGCAATCGTGTGAGCACATGGACCTGTTTCTTGCAAATTTGGAGCATCTGATCCTCAAAGTCAATTAGGCGAAGAGTTTGTTGGTGCCCAGTTGTTCCTTCCTGGGGATGGAGTTCGACTCTGTGACCATGTGTGAATCTTACCGACGAACGCACTCAGTCTATTCTACAATGCTTGACGGGCTTCAGCTAGGGAGTGCTTTGCCGCTGAAACAGTTTCAGTGGGCCCTGGGATTGACGGCTGCAGCAGCTGCAGTCACCCTAGTGGTCTTGTTGCATACGAGGCCTCTTCAGTGTTGGGTCAACTCGAGAGTGCCTCATTATTCATGGTAACATGGTTGTTTATTGTCTTATAATGATGCTCCGCTGTCTAGCCATGCTAGCTATTTGGAAAACGCCAGCATTCAATCAGAAAGGTGCTGCGCTCGGCCATGTGTCCAGATCCAAAGTTGTCACAATGGATGTGTTCATCATGGGTTGGGGAGCCCTGTGGGATGGTCGTCCAGCCTACAGCACCTAAACATGTGTGCTAGTGGTGTTTACACATATCGCCTGGAACTGCTTACAGAGTTTTTTGGTCAGTTATGCAGGGCTTTCACATATTGATCCAGAGAGATGTTTGAGTAAAGAAGTTGAAATTTGGCATGCGTCTTCTTTGGGTGGGGTGCTAACATATCCTTACAAGAACGATTTGACAAATCAACAAAAATGGCCGCCATCAGCCAATCAAATTTCAGCACCTAATAACTTGCTTTGTGAATGGCCAATCATTATTACATTTGGTTTGCACTTACAGGTGGCCAAAATTAGCCTGTAAACCAAATTTGGTGAGAATCGTAAGGACTAGAATAAATGTACCTTTCTTCTGAATCTGTCAACACCCCCAAATCACTTGGTCATGTAGGTTTTTAATTTTCAACAAGAAAACATGAAAAAAGCCTAGGATGAGTTTGAAAAAGTAGAGTGGTCAAGATTTTTTGAAAACCCTACTTTTTCAAACGTATCCTAGGTTGTTTGTCCACTTCTCACAGAATATTCCATGTATAATCTAGGGACAATTCTGACAAAAATGTGTTCAAAGAATTTTGAACCATTTTGAGGATATAAATCAATTCATTATTTTCTTATGAACTATAATTACTAATATTCCTTTATTCATTTGTCAACAGCAAATCAAAATGATCAGGTTATTTCAATTATGAATGACAGATGAAGGCTGTTTTACCAATTTTGCCCACTAGATGGAGCGCCAAGATGAGAAATCCTTGTAAATCATCTGACTTTGTTTTATTGCTCTTCTGATCTATTATATGTGCAGGAGAAAATCAACAGCTATCCAACAACAGTAGGGTTCTATGAAATCCATTTTATTTTTGCTCAAATTCAGCTTTTCCTGATTTAATTGTCCTGGATTCTGTGTTTTATTCAATTTTATGATAAAAATGGTGAATCAAATGAATACACAAAACTTTACCATATATATATATATATATATATATATATATATATATATATATATATATATATATATATACACACACACACTACCGGTCAAAAGTTTTGAAACACTTACTCATTCTTTATTATAATTTTTGTTCACATTTTAGAATAATAGTAAAGTCATCAAAACTATGGAATAACATAAATGGAACTATGGGAATTATGTTGTGACTAAACAAAATCCAAAATAAATCAAAACTGTTTTATATTTTAGCATCTTCAAAGTAGTCACCCTTTGCCTAGAATTTGCAGTACTCTTGACATTTTCTCAACCAACTTCTTGAGGTATCACCCTAGGATGCTTTTTAAACAGTATTGATCTATAGAATCTATGTTGGTCACTTATTGGCTGCTTTTCTTTATTATTTGGTCCAATTCATCAATTTCAAAAACTTTTTTCAAATAAAATTTTAGTTTTTTAATGAAATAAATTAATATGGTGGCACAATTATATTTTTGTCTACAAAACTAATTTCAAACATTTAAGCATACACCTTCAGATCAAAAGATTTTTAAGATCATGAGAAACATTTCAGTCAAGTGTTTCAAAATTTTTGAACGGTAGTGTATATATAACTATATCTTTAATCAAATAAAAATAGAACACATAATTTTACAACATAACTTTGCATTATTTTTTTCTCAAAAAGTGGTACAATTTCTCACTGTTAGGGTACCGAGAGATGCACTTTTTCCCTTCAGTTAAAAAATCCTGATGAAATGGTGCTGTGTTTATGTTTATATGCCCATGATGATGCACGCATCTTGGGCGGAGTGTCAAGATTTTCAACTATTATTTTCCCTGCTCAGTCAATTTCCACTTTACTTTTACTTTCTCAGTCTCCTTAAATTTTTGGTGATTCACATCTTTCTTGCATATCGCCCCCCTACTGGGCAGGGAGTGACTTAATTGACTTAAATGTTGATCTGTTTCTTACTTTTTTTGCTCCCTTTATGTGGATTTTGGAAATGTTTCAAAATGTTAGTACCCATTCACTTGCATTGTTAGGACCTACAGAGCTGAAATATTCTTCAAAATATTTGAATTTGTGTTCTGCAGAAGAAAGTCAGTCACACATCTGGGATGGCATGAAGGTGAGTAGATCATGAGAGAATTTTCATTTTTGGATGAACTCTCTCTTTAACAGTCATTAGCAGCTTTGTGGTTGTTAACAGTTTAAAGTATTCAATAATGGGTCAGACTGAAGATGGGATTTGGTGGATGGGATTTGTTTTTATTGCTTTGTACAGACTCTAGGAGCATTATGTCATCCTGTTTAAATCGTAACATGCAGGGTTTTGAACAAATGTAAATAACAAAAAGTAGATTTACATGACATTTACACATTAGCAGTATTGTTTAAAATAAAATAAAAATTAATATTATTTTTACACTTTTTTCTTATCGGCCCTCAGACTGTGGTGTAGCCTATACATGTTCAGTCAACTTGTCCTGCAGGTGAATTTAATAGTCAAATCAACAACAAACTCATCACTGCTGCAGCTTGTAAATAATTTAATTAATAATTTTTATGTATGTATATATATATATATATATAATTTTTTTTATTTTATTATTTATTTTTTTGTCAGTTAGCAAGAGAACTCTACTGATGATGTGATTCCATGAAACTGTCAAGTGGATGAAGGTGGACAAATCCGTTTGCCAAACTTAAACTTGTGTACAGTGCCTAACCGCATAAGTGTTATTAGAAGAAATCGTGACATTACACAGTGGTAAACACTCGACTGTCCCAACTGCTTTGGAGCATGTTGCAATCATCCGATTTAAAATTAGTGTTGTGACGAGGAGGAGGGCAGGGCCGGGCCATGACTACACACGCCCGGCCCCCAGTCGGGCTAATCAGCCGAGGAGAGGGATAAGTGCAGTGGAATGTGGCAGTTCAAGAGAGGGAGCCACACGCAGCTGCCATGTGTGCATTTATGTTCTGTGTCTTTTAAGTTTTCTCTAAACTATTATTTTGACGGTTCAGCCGGTTCCTGCCGCCTCCTTTCCCATGTCAACCTTGTTACATTGGTGCCGAAGCCCAGGAAGGAGGAGGGATGCGCTGTCGTGGAGTCCTCGCCACTGCCATCCACCCGAAGAAGCAGCCGCGGCCATCCGCCAGGGGACGGAGGAGTTGCTGCCGGCCGCCTTCCGCGAGGAGCGTTCCATCCGCCAGGGGTCGGAGGACTGGATCTAGTCTGCCCGGGGAGGAGCAGCTGTCATCCGCCAGAGGGTGGAGTGATCGAGGACCAAGCAACGGCGTGTCTGGGAACCGGCGAGCAAGTTTTTTTTCTTTCTCTCCTCTCTCTCTATCTCTCTCTCTCTCTCTCTCTCTCTCTCTCAGTCACTCCGCCTTGCACTTTCCCTCTCCTCTTTTTTTTGTTTTGTTTTTCCCTCCCCTCGTCCTCCTTCCCAGCCCTAGAGAGGAGAGGCAGGGAAAAGCCTGCCGGCCAGCAGGCAACCGCCTTTGTACTGCAAATACATACTGGGTCTGTTCCAAACCTAGTGAGCTACCTCTGAAGGCAGCACTTTAAGACATCATAGGCACACTCCCGATGCAAATGCTGTTCCAAAAGATAGGTATCTTAATTATGCTGCCTCCTAAGATATCTTGTTTTGGCCAAATTCTAAGGTAGCATCGTATGCATCCTTCCCTGGGTAGGTGATCCCAGAATGCAGATAATGGCTTCGCTGCACACCCCTAGTATTTGTGTTCAAAGTATTGCGCCATTCCTCATGCGGCGTCTGTATTGAAATCAGTTGTAAGTCTCCCGTGCACTGCATGTGAGGAGCGCTATTTGAATGGCACGAGAAGGTGCCACCTATGTAGAGCATTCCAAATCAGTCTCTTATGAGGCTTCATTTCAGTAAGGATGCTACCATAGGAGACAGCTGCCTAAGTAGGCAGGAGACAGCAAGGCAGCTCAATATGTTTTGGAACCGACCTGCTGTGTCTGAAACCTTGCTGCCTTCGCCTGCTGTATACTTTTGTTGTCTCTTTGGATAAAAGCGTCTGCCAAATGACTAAATATAAGAGTAAATGTAAATACGGAAGAAGGAAAGCACTATTAAATTCAATGTCATCTAGCCAGTTTTTGAAGGCAACATAAATGTATTCTTCTTTGTTTATTATACCCCACTATACTTTGTGTGTGGTTCGGCGGTTGGTGGCATCTAAATGAGAGGTTGGAAGCAGATAAATAATTCATTAAATTATTATTATTATTATTATTATTTTCCATGCACGATGAGATTATAGTTGCAATGAAGAGATACAACTATAAACCTGACATTATGTCATAAAGTATTTGTTGTATCAGTAGTAAAGTAATGACAAGCTTTCTGGCTCAACAGTCACAGATTCTTTCCAGTTCAATTGAACGTGGTTACTCAGAATCATATAAACTGGTATACCCGAATCAATGGCACCATCTAGACTGGCCAGGAAAAATTCTGGACAAATAATTACTACTCAAATGGACAAAACAAACATTAGAGCAGATGGAAGCAGGAAAAGTGGGTTATCAACTCATCCAAAATCTTTTTCACTGTCAGGACAAAGTTCAGGAATAGTCCACGATGAGTAAAAGCCTATTATTATTGTCTCAAGAAATATTCTGCTTCATCACTCTGTTTAAAGAGACTAATGAACGGCGTTTTCATCGTTAAACAGACGCTTACTCTTCTCAACAAATATATCTTGAAAGAGGAGTAATTCTGAATTTAGCTTCTGGTTTCAAGATTTAACAGCCTCAGCTGTGCTATCTATTTTTGTTTTATGATTATAATGACAGAATTTTCATTTTTCATTTTTGGGTGAACAGTCCCTTTAAGCAAAGCCTGAGATTCCCTAGAACACTTAGACAATTATTTTTGCTGTCTTGCAAGCACTGCTATTTTCTTTAAGAAATGCAAATCTAGTATCTTTGTTGTTGCTCAGCAAAACTACCGTGCTCTGTTTTGCCACTTTTGCCTTGGCTGATGTTTAGGAGGTGTCTGCTTTCCACATCTGATGCCACATCTTGACACATCTGATGTCAAGCTGGAAAACTCCACACTCGGGTGGGAGACGAGTTTTACACCACTCTTTTACGTCTCTCTTGCCCCAGCCTACAATCTACGCCTTGCTGTAATTACAGAATCCTTGATGTGATCTATTTGAGATGTATAAATTCAAACTATCACTGTTTAGCATTGCTGCCAACAGTTTTAGTTTAGCTACTTGGGAACATTCTCTAAACAAAGGAGGTGGCAAATTCAAAACATACAGTCTTTTGTGTTTGACAGTGAAAGATAATGTAACATCACCCCACTTATTGGTACATTTGCTTACTATATTCTTTTAACACCACTCCCTTCTTCTAGGATTAACTATGTTTAACTGTCAAATGGCTTTTTATTAAAGTTCCACATGGATTGGTGTCTGCTATTGTCACTACCAGGTCAGTAAAATAAAATTACAAGCCACAAGAGTTACATTGTGTCAGTGTAGTGACACTAGGGGTCACTCTTGGGAGCCCAAAACACCTCTGGTCTTTGATAAAAGGCCAATGAAAATTGGCGAGTGGTATTTGCATACCCATGGCTCTCCTGCAAGTCCACCAAGCCAAGGCGCTAAAGGAACTGCACAAGGGTAGTTCCGCCCCGGGATTGATGCAGGAGCTGCGCTCGGCGACCGACCTCACTCTCCGGGCGACGAAGGTCACGGTGCGGTCTCTCAGGTGGGCAATGTCCACCTTGGTGGACCAGGAGTGCCACCTTTGGCTCAACCTGGTCTAGATGGGAGAGGCCGACAAGGCACAGTTCCTTGGTGCCCCCGTTTCCCAGTTTGGCCTGTTTGGTGACACCGTCGAAGACTTTTCCCAGCAGTTCTCAGCGGTGAAGCAGCAGACGGAGGCTATCCGGCACATCCTGCCCCAGCACGGCTAAAAATCCTGCACCCCGCCTGCTCGTCACCAAGGGCATCCCCCTGCGGTCTAGCCCCGGCGTAGAGCCCACCGCAGGAAGCAGACGCCACCCGTCTCATGGTCGGCTGCCAAGAACCCGTAACTCGCCTGCCGTCTCCTCCTCTGGAGTCAGCAGCACCTCAAGTCGCTGCGAGCCACTCACATCCCGGGCGACCTCAACACTGCAGTGGACGCACTGTCATGGCAGGTTACCCTCAGGGGAGAGTGGAGACTCCACCCTCAGGTGGTCCAGCTGATTTGGAGTCGATTCGGGCAGGCACAGGTAGACCTGTTTGCTTCCCAAGAATCCTCCCGCTACCCGCTCTGGTACCCCTGATGGAGGAACCTCTCAGTATAGATGCGCTGGAACACAGCTGGCCCCCTGGACTTCACAAATATGCGTTTCCCCCAGTGAGCCTACTTGCACAGACCCTGTGCAAGGTCAGGGAGGAAGAGGAGCAGGTCATCCTGGTAGCACCCTACTGGCCCACACAGACATGGTTCTCGGACCTCATGCTCCTCACGACAGCCCCCCCTGGCAAATTCCCTTGAGGAAGGACCTTCTTTCTCAGGGACAGGGCACCATCTGGCACCCATGACCAGACCTCTGGAATCTCCATGTTTGGCCCCTGGACAGGACACGAAAGACATAAGCGGCCTACCACCCGCAGTGGTAAGCACAATCACTCAGGCTAGGGCCCCCTCTACGAGGCGACTGTATGCCTTGAAATGGCGTCTGTTCGCTAAGTGGTGTTCTTCCCATTGCGAAGACCCCCAGAGATGTGCAGTCGGAGCGGTGCTTTCCTTCCTGCAGGAGAGGTTGGAAGGGCAGCTGTCCCCCTCCACCTTGAAGGTGTATGTAACTACTGTAGCGGCACACCAAAACACGGTGGATGGTAAGTCCTTAGGGAAGCATGACCTGATCATCAGGTTCCTGAGAGGCACCAGGAGGTTGAATCCCTTCAGACCGCGGCTCATTCCCTCATGGGACCTCTCTGTAGTTCTTCAGGGTCTACAGAGAGCCCCCTTTGAGCCCCTGCAGTCAGCTGAGCTTGAGGAACTCTATTTGAAGACTGTCCTCCTGACTGCGCTCACTTCCATCAAGAGGGTAGGAGACCTACAAGCGTTCTCTGTCAGAGAAACATGCCTGGATTTCTGTCTGGGCTACTCTCACGTGATCCTGAGACCACGACCGGGCTATGTGCCCAAGGTTCCAACTACCCCTTTTAGGGACCAGGTGGTGAACCTGCAAGCACTGCCCCAAGAGGAGGCAGACCCAGCCCTGACATTGCTGTGTCTGGTGCACGCTTTACAGATCTATTTGGATCGCATGCAGAGCTTTAGAGTCTCTGAGCAGCTCTTTGTCTGCTTTGGTGGACAGCGGAAAGGAAGCGCTGTCTCCAAGCAGAGGATCGCCCACTGGCTCATTGACGCCATAACAATGGCATATCACGTCCAGGACGTGCCGCCCCCGGCAGGGCTACAAGCCCATTCTACCAGGAGTGTAGCAGCCTCCTGGGCCTTGACCAGTGGTGGCTCTCTAACAGACATTTGCAGAGCAGCGGGCTGGGCAACACCCAACACCTTTGTGAGGTTCTACAATCTCTGGGTGGAACCGGTTTCATCCCGTGTAGTGGCAGGCACAAGCAGGTAAGTCCGGGACAGCTGGCCGGGTGTATCACTTGCACATAGTGCCTTTCACCTCCTCTGAGCTGAACATGTGTGCTTTTGACTCCCAGTAGTGTTCACAAACTGTGTTCCCAGAATGATTTCCTCCGAGCCCTGTGGCAGATGAGTTTGTGGGGAAACTCACTGCTGGCTCAGTGCATGTGCTAATTAAGCCCTGTACTGGGGTAGGTGCTCTGCATGTGTTGGTTCCCCATAGGTAACCCCATGCGATGTATATCTTCCGCTAATTCATTTCTCTGTTGGTAAACTGCATCTTCCTTGGGCAGAGGCTCCTCTGCATCAGTCACCATGCTTGTAGAAACTCCTCCCCCGTAGGGTAGGACCTACCATGGGACTTCTCCACATGACATACTTCTGACAAAGCTCGGCAAAACCATGTGATGTATTTCCACTCAAAATACCCCCCCCCCTCTCTCTGGGTGGGGTGTGGTCTCCGTGGTGTCTTCCCCTTGTGAGGGACACCCCCCCGACGTAGACCTGGTGGCCCCAGTCGGTTAATTCCTTTTTTGGGGGGGAAGAAAGAGATAAAAAAAAGAGGATAAGAGGCCACGACTGGGCTAGCCTGTCTCTATCTTTTGGGCAGTCGACTTGTCCCCGAAGGGCCATAAAAGCATTGGGGGCGGTTACGTGTCTGCCTGGTGCGCTGGCTACAAGGCCCACAGTGGTCTGCCCGTCACACACCGCCAATTCACGTAACACAGTTCAGCCAGTTGTGGTGTTTCGTACAGGGACCCCTAGTATCACTACAATGACACAACATCGAGTGAGTGACAGATAGGGAACGTCCTGGTTACTTGCGTAACCTCCATTCCCTGATGGAGGGAATGAGACATTGTGTCCCTCCTGCCACAACGCTGAACTACCTGCCGAAATGGCCGGGACCTTGTCTCGGCTCCTCAGCAAAAAACCTGAATGAGTGGTTGCATACCAGCTCCTTTTATACCCGTATGTCCATGGGAGTGGTATGTAAACACCACTCGCCAATTTTCATTGGCCTTTTATCAAAGACCAGAGGTGTTTCGGGCTCCCGAGAGTGACCCCTAGTGTCACTACATCGACACAACGTCTCGTTCCCTCCATCAGGGAACGGAGGTTACGCAAGTAACCAGGATGTTACTGTGAGGTAAACTGTGTTGTGAGGCACAACATGCAATAATAATAATAATAATAATAATCAGAATGAACTTTTTTTTTTCCACCAAGTAATATAGTGTGATGCATTAATAATATAGAGTGCATGGTCAAATGTGTGTTTATTAGCATTTCATAATGGCTTCAAACATGGCTCTTCCAATCAGAATTTAGACTATCAGAACAATCCATTTAATAAATGTTCTTTTTTATTCTGACAACAACCAAGAAGATTAGTTTGTTTTTGTTTTGTTTTTTAATAAAGGCTCTTCATTGGTTCTTTACCTTAGGTTTAACACCTTAGTTGGCAGTGTTGGGGAGCAGTTAACTAAAGGTAGCAATGCTAGTAACTTAAGTTATTTATTTTAGTAGCGTAATAGTAGCTCAACTATTTTCACTATAGTGTAGTGTTTTATTTTTTTTTATTACTGTATATTACATTTATGTTCAATGTAATCACTCAATTTGTTTAACCATTACAAAAAAATAACCATGGTTTTACAGTACTATAGTTACAGTAACCCTGTTTTGTGGTCACCAATTTTGTGTTACATGATTGTTTGTTTGTTTTTTGTTTGTTTTTTACTTTGGTTTTCCTACAAATACCTATGGTAACTGTAATAAAACCATTGTTTATTTTTGTAAGGCAATGACACCCAAATTAAATAACCTGATGATATTATTGAATTCTGTCATCTTAAAGAGCTTTAATGTTAGCTACATTTTTGTTAATAGCTCGTAGTGTAGCTAACTATATTTCAAAGAGTAGCTTGACTGTAGTTTAAATAATTTAAGTTATAAGTAGCTTCAAAGTAGCTTCCCCAACACTGCTAGTTACTTCGAATAAAAACATATACACAGTATGTATGTGTGTGTGTGTGTGTGTGTATATATATATATATATATATATATATATATATATATATATATATATATATATATATATATATATATATATATACACACACACATATATGCATACATACATACATACACACACAAACATTTTGCCGTTTCTGAAGAAAATTGGTACTTTAATTCACCAAAGTGGCATTCAACTGATCAAAAAGTATAGTCAGGACATTACTGATATAAAAAACAGCACCATCACTTTTTGAAAAAGTCATTTTTGATCAAATTTAGACAGGCCCCATTTCCAGCAGCCATCACTCCAACAACTTATCCTTGAGTAATCATGCTAAATTGCTAATTTGGTACTAGAAAATCACTTGCCATTACACTGTGTGCCCAATTATTATGCAAATTGTATTCCTCATGATTAATTTTATTGTTGAACAAACACAATGCTCTCAGTCAATCCAAAATGTTATTGAACCTCACACCTGAATGTTTAACAAAGAAAAAGTGAGTTTTGTCTTTCTCAGGGGAATATATAAGTGTGCACAATTATTAGGCAACTAAATTACAAAAATAATTTCTCCCAACTCAATTGTTTATTCTCAATTTTTAGAGTAGGTGCAACAAATAAGTAACACAAAATGACAAATAAATAACATTTTTGGCCTTTCAAAAATATTCAGTGACCAATTTAGACACCCTTTTTTTCAATAACTGCCATGAGCCTTCCATCCATGGAGTCTGTCAGTTTCTTGACCTGTTCACGATCAACTTTCGCTGAAGCAGCAACCACAGCCTCCCAAATGCTGTTCAAAGAGGTGTATTGTCTTCCCTCACTGTAAATCTCACGTTTGAGAAGGGCCCACAAGTTCTCAGTAGGATTTAATTCAGGTGAGGAAGGGGGCCAAGTCATTATTTGGGCATCTTTGAGGCCCTTGCTGGCTAGCCAAGCAGTGGAGTACTTCGATGCATGTGATGGAGCATTGTCCTGCATAAAGATCATGGCCTTCTTGAATGCTGAGAACTTCTTCCTGTACCACTGCTTGAAGAAAGTACTTTCCAGAAACTGGCAGTAGGTTTGAGAGTTGAGTTTCAGTCCATCAACTCAAAAAGGTCCAACTACCTCATCCTTAATGATAGCAGCCCATACCAGTACCCCTCCTCCACCTTGCTGGCACCTGACTCGAAGTGGTGCCCTGTGTCTATTAGTGATCCAGCCATGGGCCCATCCATCTGGTCCATCAAGAGTCACTCTCATTTCATCTGTCCATAAAACCTTTGAAAAATCTGTCTTCATGTATTTCTTTGCCCAATCTTGATGCTTCAACTTGTGAATATATTCAGTGGTGGTCGTGTTTCAGCCTTCTTGACCTTGGACATGTCTCTGAGCACTTGACACCTTGTACTTCTGGACACTCCAGGTAGGTTGCAGTTCTGGAATATGGTAGGATTGGAGGATAATGGGTTCCTGGTAGCTTCTCATTTAATTCTTCTCAAGTCTTTAGCAGTTAATTTGCACCTTTTCATCTCCATGCGTTTTTTTGCACCCCAGTTGACTATTCGCAACAAAACGTTTGATTGTCCGGTGGTCACGCCTCAATAGTTGAGTTATTTCAAAAGTGTTGCATCTGTCTGAAAGGCATTTTACAATATTTGACTTTTCAGTGTCAGTTAAATCTCTTTTTTTGGCCCATTTTACCAGAAATAATGAAGCTGCCTAATAATTATGCACACCTTGATATAAGGTGTTAGTCACTTTCGCCACACCCTCCCTCATTACACAAATACATACCACCAGAAAATTATTGAATATATGAAAATTATTGAATCCAATAAGCATTCAAGTTTATATGGTTTGGAGTTGGAAAATGTGCATGGAAATAATGATAAGATCAGAATACTCACAGAATACTCACAAATCGGACCACTCTTCCATTCTGCTTCTTCCCGCTTACAGGCAGAAACTGAAACAGGAAGCACCCACCCTCAGAACGATCCAGTGCTGGTCGGACCAATCAGACTCTACCCTACAGGACTGTTTTGATCACACGGACTGGGAGATGTTCCGGTCCGCCTCTGATGACGACATCGAGCTTTACGCTGATAGCTTAATGTGCTTCATCAGAACGTGTGTAGAGGACGTGGTTCTGACCAGAACAGTACGGATCTATCCGAATCAGAAACCCAGGATTAATAGCGATGTTCGCGTGCACTTAATGTGCGGACCTCTGCTTTTAATTCCGGGAACGCGGAGGAGCATAAACAAGCCAGTTATGCCCTCCGAAAAACTATCAGAACCGCAAAACGTCAGTACAGGAGCAAGACTGAAGGACAGTTTAACACCACCAACTCTAGAAGCATGTGGCAGGGAATTAACATCATCACGGACTTTAAAGGGAATAAAAACTCTAACATGAACACCGCTGCCTCTCTCCCGGATGAGCTAAATACTTTTTATGCTTGTTTTGAGGGAAATAACACCGCCCTCGCGGAGAGAGCTCTCGCGGCTGAAGCTACAGAGGTTAGTTCACTCTCCGTCTCTGTAGCGGATGTAACCCGATCCTTCCGACGGGTGAATATCCGCAAAGCCGCGGGCCCAGACGGCATTCCGGGCCGCGTCATCAGAGCGTGTGCGAACTAGCTGGCTGGTGTTTTTACAGACATTTTCAACCTTTCCCTCTCTTTGTCTGTAGTCCCCACATGCTTTAAAACATCCACCATTGTTCCTGTTCCAAAACAATCAAAAATAACTTGTTTAAATGACTGGCGTCCTGTTGCTCTGACCCCCATCGTCAGCAAATGCTTTGAGAGACTAATCAGAGACTATATCTGCTCTGTGCTGCCTCCATCACTGGACCCATTGCAGTTTGCTTACCGCAACAACCGCTCCACTGATGATGCCATTGCATCTACAATACACACTGCTCTCTCCCACCTGGAAAAAAAGAACACTTATGTGAGAATGCTGTTTGTAGACTACAGCTCAGCATTCAACACCATAGTGCCCTCCAAGCTAGATGAGAAACTCCGGGCTCTGGGCTTAAACAGCTCGCTGTGTAGCTGGGTCCTGGACTTCCTGTCAAGCAAATGCCAGGTGGTTAGAATAGGCAGCAACATCTCCTCATCACTGACCCTCAACAATGGAGGCCCGCAGGGCTGTGTTCTCAGCCCACTACTGTATTCCTTGTACACACATGACTGTGTGGCAACACATAGCTCCAATGCCATCATTAAGTTTGCTGATTACACGATGGTGGTAGGTCTGATGAAACTGACAATGATGAAACGGCCTACAGAGAGGAGGTGCACACTCTGACACACTGGTGTCAGGAGCACAACCTCTCCCCCAACGTCAGTAAGACAAATGAGCTTGTGGTGGACTTCAAGAGAAAAGACAGAGAACACAGTCCCATCACCATCAATGGAGCACCAGTGGAGAGAGTCAGCAGCTTCAAGTTCCTGGGTGTCCACATCACTGAGGAACTCACATGGACAATCCACACTGAAGTCGTTGTGAAGAAGGCTCATCAGTGCC